>NC_056447.1:39920757-40201830 GCF_018296145.1 Oncorhynchus tshawytscha
AAGTGGCTCAGTGACTCATGTTTGCATCTCAATGTGAAAAAACCTTCTGCATGTTCTTCACAAAGAGGGCAACTGATACTACTGAGCCAGATCTATGTCTATGTGTCAGAGGAGAAGCTCCAGGTGGTATCTGATTTTAAGTTCCCTGGCATCATACTTGATTCCAACCTCTCTTTTAAAAAGCAGGTGAAAAAGGTCATTCAAATAACCAAACTCAACCTAGCTAATTTCCGATTTAAACAAAATAGTTTGACTACAGAGGTAGCAAAACTGTAAATCTATGATACTCCCCCACTTAAAACCTCTTTGGGCTAGGGGGCAGTATTTTCACGTCTGGATGAAAAGCGTGCCCAAAGTAAACTGCCTGCTACTCAGGCCCAGAAGTTAGGATATGCATGTAATTGGTAGATTTAGATAGTTTGAATCATGTCTGTGAGTATAACAGAACTGATATGGCAGGTGAAAACCTTAGAAAAATCCATCCAGGGAAAAAAAAATTAAGGTCACTCTCTTTTCAATGGGCTTTCTATGGGGATCTTGATTTCTGTGGCACTTGCCTGCAGTTCCTATCACTTCCACTGGATGTCAACAGTCTTTAGAAATTGGTTGATGTTTTTCCTTTGAGTCATGTTGCGCGAGTTGGAACCAGTGTTTTTCTGGATCAAACGCGCCAAATAAATGGACATTTTGGAGATATAACGACGGAATTAATCGAACAAAAGGACCATTTGTGATGTTTATGGAACATATTGGAGTGCCAACAAAAGATCTTCAAAGGTAAGGCATGAATTATATCGTTATTTCTGCGTTTTGTGTCGCGCCTGGCGGGTTGAAATATGAACGTCATGTGTTTGTTTGGTGGGGTGCTATCCTCAGATAATCGCATGCTTTACTTTCACCTTAAAGCCTTTTTGAAATCTGACATGTTTCCTGGATTAACAAGTGTAGCTTTAATTTGGTGCATTGCATGTGTGATTTCATGAATGTTTAATATTTATAGTAATTTTATTTGAATATGGCGCTCTGCCATTTTACCGGATATTGTCGAGGGGTTCCGCTAGCGGAACGTCTAGCCATAACAAGTTTTAACATACTGCTTGACTAGTTGGGCCCAAGCTTGCTGTACAACATTAAAACCCATTCGGATGTGTCTACAAACAGCCTCTCAAAGTGCTTGACAGAAAGCCCAATAGCCATCGTCACTGTTACATCCTCAGAAAGTATGAGCTCCTGAGTCGGAAAAATCTTCAAGATCCTAAATGGCCTGGCTCCCCCTCCACTCAGTACTTTTGTTAAACCTGGCAGCAGATCCACAAGGTCTGACATGAGAGGTCTGTATAGTTCCCTTCAGGAAATTCACCTTTAGTCAATCTGCTTTATCTATGAGAGGTTCCCATGTTTGGAATACACTGCCATCAGACACACAAAACTGCACCACCTATCACACTTTCACAAAAAACATGAAGGCATGGCTAAAGGCCCATCAGATTTGTGAACATAATCCCTAGTTGTGTATTGCTGCTTTCTATGTTGTCTGTAGCGTGTGAGGTGTGGAAACATCTTGTTGCTTTTATGAATTTTGTCTTGTTGCTTTTTGTTCTATCTTCGTGCTATGTCTTGCTAGTCCTATGTTGCTTTGCGTGTGCTGTTAGGGTTGCGTCAATTCGAATCTGGTATCAGGATAAATATGACATTGAGTCAACAATTGTATATTATGTATTTTTTATTAGCTAAGCAATAAGTGGTAAATGCAATTTTCGTATATACGGGCTCTCTGTTCCACCTCGCAGGGCAAACAGAGAACTGACTTGTTCCTGACAAAGATATTATAAATATACTGACGGAGGTAGTTCTTTTCCGAGCCGGCCTGTCAGAGTAGAGACTGGGCGTGGTTTAGACTCACCCAGCCTATCGTTGATTGTTGGTACAGAGGCTGGTCCCAGCCCCCTAAGCGCTTCAGCGGTCAGTCGTTGTAGTTGTGTAGAATATACAGTTATCAGGCACCTGGCTCCTGTTATCTAGCAAAATACCGTTTGTTCTCGCAACACTACGTTTTGAATGTGCTCCCCCCAACTCATTGCACAGTTCCTGTCTTCATGTCATTCTGTATTTTTCCACCATGAGAAAGGCCCATGGCCCTGAAACTGTTAACAATGTCTCAAGTCAGCAATGTTGCATAACACATACATCCACACAAGCCAACAGCAGATAATATTCAATCACATATATGGTAACGGGCTATAGTGCATAACACAGAATCTCACAGTGCTCACTACTCAATGATTGTCTGTATTGTTACTGTAATTGTTTTTAATAACCTGCCCATATATGTGATTTAACAAGGCTAATCTGAAAACAAGACTCCCTAAATTTTATCAGCATATCGATTGCGCAACCAGGGGTGGAAAGACCCTGGATCATTGTTACTCTAACTTCCGCGACGCATATAAGGCCCTGCCCCGCCCCCCTTTCGGAAAAGCTGACCACGACTCCATTTTGTTGATCCCTGCCTACAGACAGAAACTAAAACAAGAGGCTCCCACGCTGAGGTCTGTCCAACGCTGGTCCGACCAAGCTGACTCCACACTCCAAGACTGCTTCCATCACGTGGACTGGGAGATGTTTCGTATTGCATCAGACAACAATATTGACGAATACGCTGATTCGGTGTGCGAGTTCATTAGAACGTGCGTTGAAGATGTCGTTCCCATAGCAACGATTAAAACATTCCCTAACCAGAAACCGTGGATTGATGGCAGCATTCGTGTGAAACTGAAAGCGTGAACCACTGCTTTTAATCAGGGCAAGGTGTCTGGTAACATGACTGAATATAAACAGTGCAGCTATTCCCTCCGCAAGGCTATCAAACAAGCTAAGCGCCAGTACAGAGACAAAGTAGAATCTCAATTCAACGGCTCAGACACAAGAGGCATGTGGCAGGGTCTACAGTCAATCACGGACTACAGGAAGAAATCCAGCCCAGTCACGGACCAGGATGTCTTGCTCCCAGGCAGACTAAATAACTTTTTGCCCGCTTTGAGGACAATACAGTGCCACTGACACGGCCTGCAACGAAAACATGCGGTCTCTCCTTCACTGCAGCCGAGGTGAGTAAGACATTTAAACGTGTTAACCCTCGCAAGGCTGCAGGCACAGACGGCATCCCCAGCCGCGCCCTCAGAGCATGCACAGACCAGCTGGCCGGTGTGTTTACGGACATATTCAATCAATCCCTATACCAGTCTGCTGTTCCCACATGCTTCAAGAGGGCCACCATTGTTCCTGTTCCCAAGAAAGCTAAGATAACTGAGCTAAACGACTACCGCCCCGTAGCACTCACATCCGTCATCATGAAGTGCTTTCAGAGACTAGTCAAGGACCAAATCACCTCCACCCTACCTGACACCCTAGACCCACTCCAATTTGCTTACCGCCCAAATAGGTCCACAGACGATGCAATCTCAACCACACTGCACACTGCCCTAACCCATCTGGACAAGAGGAATACTTATGTGAGAATGCTGTTCATCGACTACAGCTCGGCATTCAACACCATAGTACCCTCCAAGCTCGTCATCAAGCTCGAGACCCTGGGTCTCGACCCCGCCCTGTGCAACTGGGTACTGGACTTCCTGACGGGCCGCCCCCAGGTGGTGAGGGTAGGCAACAACATCTCCTCCCTGCTGATCCTCAACACTGGGGCCCCACAAGGGTGCGTTCTGAGCCCTCTCCTGTACTCCCTGTTCACCCACGACTGTGTGGCCACGCACGCCTCCAACTCAATCATCAAGTTTGCGGACGACACAACAGTGGAAGGCTTGATTACCAACAACGACGAGACGGCCTACAGGGAGGAGGGGAGGGCCCTCGGAGTGTGGTGTCAGGAAAATAACCTCACACTCAACGTCAACAAAACTAAGGAGATGATTGTGGACTTCAGGAAACAGCAGAGGGAACACCCCCCCCATCCACATCGATGGAACAGTAGTGGAGAGGGTAGCAAGTTTTAAGTTCCTCGGCATACACATCACAGACAAACTGAATTGGTCCACTCACACAGACAGCATCGTGAAGAAGGCGCAGCAGCGCCTCTTCAACCTCAGGAGGCTGAAGAAATTCGGCTTGTCACCAAAAGCACTCACAAACTTCTACAGATGCACAATCGAGAGCATCCTGGCGGGCTGTATCACCGCCTGGTATGGCAACTGCACCGCCCTCAACCGTAAGGCTCTCCAGAGGGTAGTGAGGTCTGCACAACGCATCACCGGGGGCAAACTACCTGCCCTCCAGGACACCTACACCACCCGATGCTACAGGAAGGCCATAAAGATCATCAAGGACATCAACCACCCGAGCCACTGCCTGTTCACCCCGCTGTCATCCAGAAGGCGAGGTCAGTACAGGTGCATCAAAGCTGGGACCGAGAGACTGAAAAACAGCTTCTATCTCAAGGCCATCAGACTGTTAAACAGCCACCACTAACATTGAGTGGCTGCTGCCAACACACTGTCAATGACACTGACTCAACTCCAGCCACTTTAATAATGGGAATTGATGGGAAATGATGTAAATATATCACTAGCCACTTTAAACAATGCTACCTTATATAATGTTACTTACCCTACATTATTCATCTCATATGCATACGTATATACTGTACTCTATATCATCGACTGCATCCTTATGTAATACATGTATCACTATCCACTTTAACTATGCCACTTGGTTTACATACTCATCTCATATGTATATACTGTACTCGATATCATCTACTGTATCTTGCCTATGCTGCTCTGTACCATCACTCATTCATATATCCTTATGTACATATTCTTTATCCCCTTACACTGTGCATAAGACAGTAGTTTTTTGGAATTGTTAGTTAGATTACTTGTTCGTTATTACTGCATTGTCGGAACTAGAAGCACAAGCATTTCGCTACACTCGCATTAACATCTGCTAACCATGTGTATGTGACAAATAAAATTTGATTTGATTTGATTTGACTGCGGTTGAAAATTAGCCGGCTGGCTAAAACCGGCACTTTTACTGAAATGTTGATTAATGTGCACTGTCCCTCTAAAAATAAAAAGTAATCTCAAACTCAATTGAAATGCATTCCAGATGACTACCTCATGATGCTGGTTGAGAGAATGCCAAGAGTGTGCAAAGCTGTATTTGTATTTATTATAGATCCCCATTAGCTGCTGCCAAAGCAGCAGCTACTCTTCCTGGGGTCCAGCAAAATTAAGGCAGTTTCTTTTAAAACATTACAATACATTCACAGATTACACAACACACTGGTGTGCCTTCAGGCCCCTACTCCACCACTACCACATTTCTACAGTACCAAATCCATGTGTGTGTGTGTGTGTGTGTGTGTGTGTGTGTGTGTGTGTGTGTGTGTGTGTGTGAATGCATCTGTCTGTGCCAAAGTTTGTGTTGCTTCACAGTTTCGCTGTTCCATTAGCTGTTTTTTAATCTGTTTTTTAAAATCTAATTTTACTGCTTTCATCAGTTACTTCATGTTGAATAGAGTTCCATGTAGTCATGGCTCTATGTAGTACTGTGTGCCTCCCATAGTCTAAAATTAATAATATGCATGTCAATCTCTTCTGGCTGAAAGTGGAGGAGAGATTGACTTCATCACTACTTTTATTTATGAGAGGTATTGAAATGTTGAATGCACCCAGCTGTCTGTCTAAACTACTGGCACACCGCTCAGACACCCATGCATGCCCTACAAGACATGCCACGAGAGGTCTCTTCACAGTCCCCAAGTCCAGAACAGACTATAGGAGGCACACAGTACTACATAGAGCCATGACTACATGGAACTCTATTCAACATGAAGTAACTGATGAAAGCAGTAAAATTTGATTTAAAAAGCAGATTCAAAAACAGCTTATGGAACAGCGAGACTGTGAAGCAACACAAACTTTGGCACAGACCCATGCATAACAAGGGCCAGCTGTGCTGCTATGTTCTGAGCCAATTGCAAAGTCCTTTTTTGTGGCACCTGGCCACACGACTGAACAGTAGTCAAGGTGCGACAAAACTAGGGCCTGTAGGACCTGCCTTGTTGATAGTGTTGTTAAGAAGGCAGAGCTTCGCTTTATTATAGAAAGACTTTTCCCCATCTCAGCTACTACTGCATCAATATGTTTTGACCATGACAGTTTACAATCTAGTGTTACTCCAAACGGTTTAGTCATCTCAACTTGCTCAATATCCACATTATGTATTACAAGTATTAGTTGATGTTTAGGGTTTAGTGGGTGTTTTGTTCCAAATACAATGCTTTAAGTTTTAGAAATATTTAGGGCTAACTTATTCCTTGCCACCCACTCTGAAACTAACTGCAGCTCTTTGTTGAGTGTTGCAGTCATTTCAGTCGCTGTAGTAGATGACGTGTATAGTGTTGAGTCATCCGCATACATAGAAACTCTGGCTTTACTCAGTCAGTGGCATTTCGTTAGTAAATATTGAAAAAAGCAATGGGCCTAAACAGCTACCCTGGGGAATTCCTGATTCTAACTGGATTATATTTGAGAGGCTTCCATTAAAGAACACTCTCTGTGTTCTGTTAGACAAGTAACTCTTTATCCACATTATAGCAGGGGTGTAAAGCCATAACACATATGTTTTTCCAGCAGCAGACTTTGATCAATAATGTCAAAAGCTGTACTGAAGTCTAACAAGACAGCGCCGCCCACAATTATTTTTTCATCAATTTCTCTCAGTCAATCATCAGTCATTTGTGTAAGTGCTGTGCTTGTTGAGTGTCCTTCCCTATAAGCCTGCTGAAATTCTGTTGTCAATTTGTTTATTGTTAACCTCTAGCGATGAGCAATCCTGTATCCGGGAGCGTAATCATAGCCTCAAGCGCATTACCATAACGCAACTTTTTCTATTCATGAAAATCGCAAATTAAATGAAATATATATATTGAAACACAAGCTTAGCCTTTTGTTAACAACACTGTCATCTCAGATTTTCAAAATATGCGTTACAGCCAACGCTAGACAAGCATTTGTGTAAGTTTAGCATGGCATAATGCTATGCTAGGCTGTGCTGGCAGCAGGCAACATTTTCACAAAAATAAGAAAAGCAACCAAATTAAATAATTTACCTTTGAAGAACTTCAGATACTTTCACTCAGGAGACTCCCAGTTAGATAGCAAATGTTATTTTTTTCCAAAAAGAATATTTTTGGAGGCGAAAAACGTCACGTTTGTTCATCCTGCTTGGCTGAGAAATCGACCGAAAATACTTCAACTATAACGGCAAACTTTTTTCAAAATTTGCTCCATAATATCGACAGAAACACGGCAAACGTTGTTTAGGATCCATCCTCAAAGTGTTTTTAACATATGTATTCAATAATATATCCGTGGAGGCAGTTGGTTTCTCATAAGAAACTATTGGAAAAATGGCTACCTCAGTATTTTACGCAACGTTTTCTCCGGGAGACACCATGCGTCCACTCGCCCTATATTTTCTCTTACAGCCATTCTCCAATGGAAATGCCTAAAAAGACGTCACAATGCTGCAGACACCTTGGTGAAAACGTGGAAAACGTAAGCTGACTCCTAGCTCCTTCACAGCCATATAAGGAGTCATTGACATAAGGCTGTTTCAAAAAATGCGGCACTTCCTGATTGGATCTTTATCTGGGTTTCGCCTGTAACATCAGTTCTGTGGCACTCACAGACAATATCTTTGCAGTTTTGGAAACGTCAGTGTTTTCTTTCCAAAGCTGTCAGTTATATGCATAGTCAAGCATCTTTTCGTGACAAAATATCTTGTTTAAAACGGGAATGTTTTTCATCCAAAAATTAAAATAGCGCCCCCTATATCCAAGAAGTTAAATAGCATTGTATCTGGTCAAACACATTTTTTCCCAGAGTTTACTAAAGGTTGGTAACAGGCTGATTGGTCGGCTATTTGAGCCAGTAAAGGGGGCTTTACTATTCTTGGGTAGCGGAATGACTTTAGTTTCCCTCCAGGCCTGAGGGCACATGCACTCGAGTAGGCTTCAATTGAAGATGTGGCAAACAGGAGTGGCAATATCGTCAGCTATTATCATCACTAATTTTCCATATAGATTGTCAGACCCTGGTCGCTTGTCATTGTTGATAGACAACAATATGTTTTTACCTCAAAATCGCCCAACATCAGTGTCTGACCTCACTAATGCACTTGAGGCTGAATAGAAGCAAGTCACTGCAGAAATGTTTCAACATCTAGTGGAAAGCCTTCCCAGAAGAGTGGAGGCTGTTATAGCAGCAAAGGGGGGACCAACTCCATATTAATTGCCCATGATTTTGGAATGAGATGTTCAACGAGTATGTTCAAGTAAGAGGAGTGTGATTTAAGGTCCAAATCTTGGACAGCAGAAAAGATTCCATAAGATAAAAACCAAAAAAAAAATCTGTTTATATTTGTCACGCCCTGGTCAAAGTATTATTGTGTTTGTCTTTATTTATTTGGTCAGGCCGGGGTGTGACATGGGTTTATTGTGGTGTGTTTTGTCTTTGGGTGTTGTTAGTTATTGGGTGTGTGGCTTAGTGGAGGTATCTAGCAAAGTCTATGGCTGTCTGGAGTGGTTCTCAATCAGAGGCAGGTGTTTATTGTTGTCTCTGATTGGGAACCATATTTAGGCAGCCATATTCTTTGAGTGTTTCGTAGGTGATTGTCCTTAGTGTCCTTGTTCCTGTCTGTGTTAGTTTACACTAGTATAGGCTGTTTCGGTTTTCGTTATGTTCTTTGTTTTTGTAGTGTTGAATAATGATTCGTGTTTTACGTTTGTTCATTAAACATGGATCGCAATCTACACGCCGCATTTTGGTCCGACTCTCCTTCACACCTAGAAAACCGTTACAGAATCACCCACCACAAAAGGACCAAGCAGCGTGTCAACAGGCAGGAGCAGCCCAAAGAGGAGATGCGTAATAAGGATTTCTGGACATGGGAGGAAATCCTCGACGGGAGAGGACCCTGGGCTAAACCAGGGGAGTGTAGCCGCCCAAAGGTGCAGCAGGAGAAGAGGCAACAGGAGCAGCCCAAAGAGGAGTACAGTATGGACTATACTTCTTGGGAGGAGATAGACAGGTGGGCGGTCGACCCAGGGAGAGTGCCGGTGCCCGCCTGGGATTCGATGGAGCAGTGCGCGGAAGGTTATCGGAGAATGGAGTTGGCGAAGCAAGCACGGCGGCGCGGACGGAAGCCCGAGAGTCAGCCCCAAAAATGTCTTGGGGGGGGGGCTCACAGGGAGTAGGGCTACGCCAGGTAGGAGACCTGCGCAAACTCCCTGTGCTTACCGGGGGGCTAGAGAGACCGGGCAGGCACCGTGTTATGCAGTGGTGCTCACGGTGTCCCCAGTGCGGGTGCATAGCCCAGTGCGGTATATTCCAGCTCCGTGTATCGGCCGGGCTAGAGTGGGCATCGAGCCAGGTAAGGTTGGGCAGGCTCGGTGCTCAAGAGCTCCAGTGCGCCTGCACGGTCCGGTCTATCCAGTACCACCTCCACACACCAGCCCTCCGGTGGCAGCTCCCCGCACCAGGCTTCCTGTGCGTGTCCTCGGTCCAGTACCACCAGTGCCAGCACCACGCATCAGGCCTACAGTGCGGCTCGCCTCTCCAGCGCTGTCGGAGCCTTTCTCCTCTGCGCTGTTGGAGTCTCCCGCCTGTTCAGCGCAGCCAGAGCCTTCCTCCTCTACAGCGCTGCTGGAGTCTCCTGCCTGTTCGGAGCAGCCAGAGCTGTCAGTTTGTGTGAAGCAGCCAGAGCTGCCAGCCTGCATGGAGCAGCCAGAGCTGCCAGCCTGCATGGAGCAGCCAGAGCTGTCAGTCTGCATGAAGCAGCCAGAGATGTCAGTCTGCATGGAGCAGCCAGAGCTGTCAGTCTGCAAGGAGCCGTCAGTCTACAAGGAGCTGCCAGTCTGCACGGAGCTGCCAGTCTGCAAGGAGCTGCCAGTCTGCAAGGAGCTGCCAGTCTGCACGGAGCCGCCAGAGCTGCCAGTCTGTAAGAAGCCGCCAGAGCTGTCAGCCTACATGGAGCAGCCAGAGCCGCCAGTCAGCGTGGAGCAGCCAGAGCCGCCAGTCAGTATGGAGCAGCCAGATCTTTCAGTCTGCCAGGATCCGCCAGTCAGCCAGACTCTTCCAGATCTGCCAGTCAGCCAGACTCTTCCAGATCTGCCAGTCAGCCAGACTCTTCCAGATCTGCCAGTCAGCCGGGATCTGCCAGAACCGCCAGCCAGCCAGAATCTGCCGGATCCAGCTACCTACCTGAGCTTCCTCTCGGTGCTGAGCTTCCCCTCAGTCCCGAGCTTCCCCTCAGTCCCGAGCTTCCCCTCAGTCCCGAGCTTCCCCTCAGTCCCGAGCTTCCCCTTAGTCCCGAGCTGTCTCAGTCCCGAGCTGCCCCTCAGTCCCGATCTGCTCCTCAGTCCAGTGGGGTTCTGGGTGAGGACTACTAGGCCATGGTCGGCGGCGAGGGTGGACTATCCAAGGACGCGAGGAGAAGGGACTAAGACATTGATTGAGTGGGGTCCACGTCCTGCGCCGGAGCCGCCACCATGGACAGACGCCCCCACCCGGACCCTCCCTATTGTTTTGAGGTGCGTTCGGGAGTCCGCACCTTAGGGGGGAGGTTCTGTCACGCCCTTGGCAAAGTATTATTGTGTTTGTCTTTATTTATTTGGTCAGGCCGGGGTGTGACATGGGTTTATTGTGGTGTGTTTTGTCTTTGGGTGTTGTTAGTTATTGGGTGTGTGGCTTAGTGGAGGTATCTAGCAAAGTCTATGGCTGTCTGGAGTGGTTCTCTATCAGAGGCAGGTGTTTATTGTTGTCTCTGATTGGGAACCATATTTAGGCAGCCATATTCTTTGAGTGTTTCGTGGGTGATTGTCCTTAGTGTCCTTGTTCCTGTCTGTGTTAGTTTACACTAGTATAGGCTGTTTCGGTTTTCGTTACGTTCTTTGTTTTTGTAGTGTTGAATATTGATTCATGTTTTACGTTTGTTCAGTCATGGATCGCAATCTACGCGCCGCATTTTGGTCCGACTCTCCTTCACACCTAGAAAACCGTTACAATATTGTCTTGAGTAGCAGCACTGGAATTAGGTCCAAATAAATCCTTTGAAGATTGAGGTTAACCATGGAAAACAGACCATTCACACCCCCACTGCCTCTGCTTTGTTATTACTAGGGGACTCAACCTTGACTTCAGCACATGCTGCTAAAAACACGTTTACCTTGAACCACGTTTACCACGTTTACCTCCTTACAAAGGCTAGAAACACATCTAAGCAATAGAGAAATAACATTACATTCTACTTTTATATTTTAGTCATTTACCAGATGCTCTTATCCAGAGTGGCTTACAGTTAGTTTTCAAGGTAACATCTAATTTGCTCTTTTTTTGATTTGCTTTCATTGTGTTTGTGTGGTTTTAAGTTGACTTGAGACCATATAGAATAACTACTGGCTGTCCCCTGTAGGAGTTTCCCTAAGACGTGTGATGTGTGTGAGGAGATCCTGATAGAACACACTACTGACCTGCTCTCCCTCAAGTTTGCCCACGATGGCTTCTTCTACCTGGGGGCCCAGACCCAGATGAGGGGCTCTGCTCCACTGGAAGCCCCACATGACTCTCTATAGGTAGCGATTACACAGAAGCACATGGGGCTTTTTTGTACTCTGAGGAGATGCTATTGTTAACTGTCCCAAGGGTACCCTTATCTGTTGAAGCTTGTCGGGGCATTGCGATAGGTTAATGGGACTTACCATTTCTCAAACAACATGAAACTCAAGGTATCCGTCAGATATAGCCTTCTTAGTAATACTGTATTTGTCCTAGTATGTGAACTCATGACGGAACTCCAAGGCTCATAGTATTGCAGTAGTATTCTGTCAGGGGCTGGGGCCTGCCTATACATTCTCAGCCAGACAGTAATGGCCTCTGTATATTAGTGCTTACTGTGATCAACAATCACCACTGGCAGTCTGACCATGAAACTAGTCACAACAGTCGATTCAAATTGAATGATTCCATTGAATTTTCTCAAACATTTATAACAAGGTGTTATCATTAATCCTTAATTGTTTTCCTTGTCAACTGTGCTCTGCGATCCCACAAAATCAATGCATGCTTTATTATTTCACTAAAATAATGAACTAGCTAGCTAGCCTTGTGTCTGGCATTGCTGTATAACTGCTTTCATACCTGTATAATATCTACTGTGTTGAGATTCTCTGTACTTTTGCCTGCAGGTACCTAAAAGGATTCTATTCTTTTGGACTTCTGGAGACTCATTTATACGACCAGGCTGAGAAAATGGCTAAAGAGGGCAGATGTTCCTCTGTGTCAATTTGCAGCTGTAAATCTTTACATTTTGTCATCATAAAACGATGACCTCCGTTGATTAAATTGCCATCAAGGTAGGACAATCAAACCACATTCAGAAGACATTATAATTTGTTTTACATTTGAGTCATTAAACAGACATTCTTATCCAGAGCGACTTACAGTTAGTGCGTTCATCTTAAGATGGCAACGTGGGGCAACAACATCACAGTCATAATTAATAAATGTTTCCTCATTAAAGTAGCTATCAGCAAAGTCAGAGCTAGTAAGAAAAGACAAGTTTGAGTGTTTAGTGCAAGAAAGGCAAGAGTGCTACTTTTTATTTTTTAGAATACATTATGACTGTGCAGAAGATTCATTTGCATAGACAATCAACTCTACTTGACTGGACTGACAAATGTGTTACCATGGCTTTATTTAGACAGGCAGCCCAATTCTGATCTTTTTCCACTAATTGGTCTTTTGACCAATCACATCAGATCTTTTCACAAATGTTTTTCAGAGCTAAAATATATATATATATATCAGATTTGGGCTGCGTAGCCCATGAGAGGTGTAAAGTTGATTACAGTAGGACATTAATTTGTATTGGACTAGTGTGCATTATCTGTATAATGAACTTTAAAGCTGCAATCCTTAATGGTGAAACTGCCATGTACGTTTACAATAATACAACAACAAAGTAGTTACTACAAACAACAAACACTGTTATTTTTCCCTCGGACATCATTGCACCCACAGCATATGTACTAAAATGTTTATCCCTTGATGTGCAACACTCCCCACCTCTGCTGACCATGGTGCTGTTTCCCACCACTGTGGATTCTATCTTTAAAACTCATGCTTGTTTTAAAATGTTAAAATATGCTCTGAACATATTCGATCAGCCAGGTTAGTGCTCCCAACTAGTTCATCAAGAGTCATTTGGCTTCGTAGACCGTGTACCAGAGGCCTTCCAAGACTCATCCTGTAGCAGCACTTAGGGGAGCAGAGTAAAAGGAATATGGTGTTGTGCTTCTGAGTGCTGCATACTGGGGTTCAGTCTGTTTCAAGTCAAATGGATGTTCAATCTGGTTTTGTTTACATGAAACCCGTGTGCTATTCCTCTGGGCAAAGAGCTAATCCAAAAATAATGAAAAGATGGTAACTAAAGTTACATGATGTCCCTGGGCTATATGGTGACATTTTATAATATGCCATACTGCAGTCAAGTCACCCTTATCATTGTATGGCTACATTGGGAATGGATAGAAAACGACTGTATCAATTTAACCAAGAAAGTAAAGAAAATATGAGCAAATTGATATTCCCTTGTTGGAGAGGCATTTGATTAGATCCGAGGAGGCTGCTGAGGGGAGGACGGCTCATAATAATGGCTTGAATGGAATACATTTATTGGTATCCAACACACCAAACACATGGTTTCCATGGGTTTGATACCATTCCATTTACTCCATTCCAGACATTATTATGAGCTGTCCTCCCCTAAGCAGCCTCCTCTGGATTAGATAGTCAACCATATGGCTGCAGTCTGCTGATCGGAAGTGACTGTTTCCCCTTGAGTGTCTCGGCACAGTAGGGCTTCAGGGGCCATGCTGGACGCCTGCTCTCTACTCTATAGACTGGAGATGGAGGGTTAGACAATATTTCTACTGTACTCTTATTATTACACACCATGTGCTACTGTTCAACAACCTCCACTTCCTCATGTTGTCAGCGCCTACTTGAGGATCTCCGGGAGTGGGCCAAGTGAGCACCACACCGCCACTACCACAGGCGCCTTACAGAACATAAGATGAGGGAAAACAATAAATGAGTGGTGGGGGGTACTCAGAGAGAAAGAGAGAGGGAGAAGCCTCAGAGTAGAAAGGGGGCAGGACAGATGTGTCAATGCAGGGAGGTTTTCCTCCCCCTGACAGGCTCTGTCCTCCTTTCTCTCTCTCTCTCTCTCTCTCTCTCTCTCTTTCTCTCTCTCTCCCCCTCCCCCCCTGACAGGCTGTCTGTATCTCTTTGTCTCTCTCTCGCGCTCTCTCTCTCTGTGTGTGTGTGGCTGGTGATGGTAACATATGTGGCTGTAATGTGTTCTGACAACCCAGATCACATGCTCTATACAATGCATGTTCCTCAGCACACAACCCCATCTGAAACAAGAGCTCCATTAAATCAAATTCTGAGCAGATGTCATGTTTCAGAATGTTACGTTTTGCAACATGAACATATAGTGTGGAGGCAGCGAAAGCACCTTTGGGACAATGCAGCTGTTTATTCAAGTGAAGCGAGGGAAACTCGATTCCATTATGCTGCTATTTTGAATTGGCCGACATGGCTCTTTCCCATGTATGATCTTTTGGTAAATGAATTTCCTTCGCTTAATGCATTCCTTAGACCCTGACACATAAAGTAGGCTGACCATAGAAATAGAATGTTTCAATATACACTTTGTCTATTCTATTTCTTTGAGGCTTCCTTTTATGTTTCCATGTTTGGGAACAGTGATGCATGCATGATCTAGTCTAGAGATGGAACTCTGTCTGGTTTGCTGTATTGTCATGTTACAGTTTCACATCATTCTCTCTGTTGCAGTGACATGCTGTCGTGTCCTACAGTATCTATTGTCAAATGTTATTCTGTTGTATAACTTCAATTTACCGTTATTCCTGGTCTGGTCCTGTGTGGCTCAGTGAGTAAGAACATGATGCTAGTTGTTGGTTAAACTTCTGCAGGGATCACTACACAGAAAATGTATGTTCTCACTCAACTATGTTCTCACTCAAATGTTGGCTAATGCTTTGGACAACTCCATTGTCTTCTATCTTCACTCCTTCTGTGTGTCCAGAGCTCCAGAGGAGATATAATCAGCACCAGCTGGCTGGCAGAGTGAGTCTTCCCATGTGTCAGGACCTGCTAGAGTATGACCAGGGCAACTACAGCTGCATCATGGAGCTCCTGCAGGCCAAACTCTACCGCATGATGGAGATGGGGGCAGCGTCATGTGATCCCCCATGTGTGAACACTCGGGGGGGTTTCAGGAGCTCTATGGACTTCTGTGGAATTTCCTTTAAAATGATGCCTACACCTGGCCTAAAAAGCATGTTCAATGGGGAATCTCCTTTGAAGTGCTTTTTCAACCAGGATTAGCTATAATCTAGGTCAGAGAAAATGACCCGTGTGCAGTTTTTGACTGTAACACCAATGTTCCACTAGTGGTTCATACACCCTTATGTTATACTAGGGAAATTGTATTTCCATAGCTAGAGCTGAGCTACATAGTTTAGCGCAATGACCATAATCCATTGCACAGTTATTGTCCGGTATTTTTCTTTTGCGCTTGCTATGTAAGAGACCTAAGAATGTGTGATCAAGAGGGCATACAAAGAGATCAGTTTCTTTGCGATATCTCGACCTGAAAATACACAATCGAAGTGATTTGATAGTTGGTATTCAGCAGTCTTAAAATATGCCTTATTTACTTTGAAGAACTAGTAAAATTGTGATTTTGTCAGATAGCATATGCAGCAGTTCTATAGAGATGAGATGATGACTTGGAATGAAATGATACCAAGTCATCAAATAAAACAAATGTAATATACAAAACAACTGAAATATTTGATTGAAGTAAATGTGAATAAATTAAGTGGAGCCAGTTCAGAAAGGAAAACCTAGTGCCCCGCCTCAGGCTGATGCATCAATTAGAGGCTAGTACTGTATCAATCAGGCCTACCTTATTTGGCTGTGTATTTAAGCTGACCGGGTCTGCTCACTCATCCTACAGCCACTTACTGCTACTATGAGCTGGCTTCTTTTTCTGCATTGATGCTGTAGCTAGCTGTTCTTGCTATGCTGCTGTTTATGATATAATATTTTCCTTGGGAACGCTCCCCAGCTGTGTTTGAACCTCCCACTGCGTCGTTCAATATGCTCATTTTGCAATGTTTGGCTGCTGCAGTGATGTCATTGATTCCGAGGATCAGCCATGTTGCTTCTCTACTGTTCTCAGTCAATAGCCGGCTACAAACTAGCTAGCTAAGTAGAATTAGCCTCGGAGTAACCAATCATATAGCCTACTAGTTTGTTCCCAATAACAGTTTAAGGGCAGAGTCGGAGTGCTCTGTCAACACACATCCCATCATGAAGAAGCATCCCTCATCCATACAAGAAGGAAAATGTTTTCTGATCATTAAGAAGAGATGGTGCTTATCACAGTGATTCGATATTATTTTAGTCTATGTGGATGTTAATTGATTTAGTGCAGCATCAATATCATAGCAGCTATCACTGCATGCCGCGCAGCTCATGAGACCCCTGCAATCAATGCACCCAGTGATGGCCTACATTTTACAGGTCATCCCAGTCACATTAGTTAATATGACTTGCGCCAACAGTATAAATGATTCTGACTATGGTTATTATTCTTTGGAACCCTATTGCTTTACACAGTTTAAGCTAGAACGCATTACATTTAATTTGCGAACTGGACTCAATTAATACGATTGTATAGCTAGCTACACTTTTTCTGCTCTGAGCAAATCAGTATGTATGTATGTGGAAAGTATGTGGACACTTAAAATTAGTGGAGTCTGCTATTTCAGCCACATCCATTGCTGACAGGTGTATAAAATCGAGCACACAATCTCCATAGACAAACATTGGCAGTAAAATGGCCTGCACTGAAGAGCTCAGTGACTTTCAACGTGGCACCGTCATAGGATGCCACCTTTCCAACAAGTCAATTTCTGCCCTGCTTTAACTGCCTTGGTAAACTGTAAGTACTATTGTGAAGAGGAAACGTCTAGGAGAAACAACGGATCAGCTGTGAAGTGGTAGGCTACACAAGCTCACAGACCACTGAGTACTGAAGCGTGTAAAAATCGTCTGTCCTCGGTTGCAACACTCACTACAGAGTTCCAAACTGTCTCTGTTCGTCGGGAGCTTCATGAAATGTGTTTCCATGGCCGAGCAGCTGCACACAAGCCTAAGATCACAATGTTTAATGCCTAGCGTCGGCTGGACTGGAATAAAGCTCACAGCCATTAGACTCTGGAGCAGTGGAAACACGTTATCTGGAGTGATGAATCACACTTCACCATCTGGCAGTCCGACAGACGGATCTGGGTTTGGTGGCTGCCAGGAGAACGCTACCTGCCTGAATACATAGTGTGAATTATAAAGTTTGGTGAAGGGGGAATAATGATCTTCCATGGTTCGGGCTAGGCCCCTTATTAGTTCCAGTGAAGGGAAATTTTAATGCTGCAGCATACAATAACATTTTAGATGATTCTGTGCTTTCAACTTTGTGGCAACAGTTTGGGGAAGGCTCTTTCCTGTTTCAGCATGACAATGCTCGTGTGCACAAAGCTAGATCCATACAGAAATGGTTTGTTGAGATCGGTGTGGAAGAACTTGACTGATCTGCACAGATTCCTGACCTCAACCCCATCGAACACCTTTGAGATGAAGTGGAATGCCGACTGCAAGCCAAGTCTAATCGCCCAACATTAGTGCCCGACCTCACTAATGCTCTTGTGGCTGAATGGAAGCAAGTCCCCGCAGCAATGTTCCAACATCTAGTGGAAAGCAGTGGCAGTCTGTGCAATTTATGATGAGGGAGGACAATACATTTTTTTCATGAGCATGGCCTTATTTCTATTACAGCATGTTGGATGACTGTCATTCATATTCTATTCACCCAGTTCAATGTAACATCGATAGGTTTAGGATACTACTTGACACTCAAATTTCCCCTATACCCATCATGAGGTTGCCACAACCTAGCCTATGAATGAAAGTTTACAACATACAGTATGTGCACACAGGTCGAGATACATTTTTTAGATGACAGACAGTGACACATTCAATACAGACCTGCACACTCTTGCCTGCATCTAGCTTATCTAGTGTGTAATCATTAGTCCAACAGCTGCAAACAATAGTTTATTTTGGACAAATTCAGGTATTTTTTATTCCCGTTTAGTTTGCTTCCATTTAAGAAACATTTTTCAACAGAATCGGTGGAATGAATACACCCCTGATCGCACATAAACACAGATCACTTCCATAGCAGCCATGTTCTATTCACTCTAGACTTTATCCACTCCCCTCCTCTCACCTTTTCCCTTCGTTTGTGGACTTCAATGAGCAACACATCAGCTGTATGTGACCAGGCGAAAAAAACTTTCCAAACCTTGTCATAACCGTTACAAACCAGCCTACATCGTTGTCCCCATATTAGCTAAAGTAGCGTCCTAGTCAACATAGCTAATATGTTAGTTATTCCGCTACAATCATGCAGTAATGTTACGGTGTATTGTCAGTAAGCAGTTACACCGGCGGGCCACGGTGGCAAATAATGAAAGACTTGGAAGAGTTCCAGTGTTGTGTTGGATAGTCATAGTCAGCTAGCTAACATAGCATCCGTCTGTTTGAGAAACTAAACTAGCCAGCTGCATTTGCTAGCTAACTCTCTCTCTTGCTTCTCCTTAATTTTTGAAGAAATTAATTTGTTAAAAACTGTTCAACTATTGTGTTTCTCTCTCTTTGAGTTAACTACTCACCACATTTTATGCACTGCTGAGCTAGCTAGCTGTAGCTTATGCTTTCAGTACTAGATTCATTCTCTGATCCTTCGATTGGGTGGACAACATATCACTTCATGCTGCAAGAGCTTAGATAGGTTGTGTAAGTCTATGGAAGGAGGAGAGAACCAAGAGCCTCCTAGGTTTTGTATTGAAGTCAATGTACCAAGAGGAGGACGGAAGCTAGCTGTCCTCCTGATGCACCATGGTGCTACCCTACAGAGTGCTGTTAAGGCTACTGTAGACCTTCATTGCAAAACAGTGCGTTTTAATGAATTATTTGGTGACATGAGTATATTTAGTATAGTTTCATCAGAAAAGGATAACATTTTCAATGTTTTACAATTTTTCTTAATGAAATTCACTGAGGAGGATGGTCCTCCCCTTCCTCCTCTGAGGAGCCTCCACTGGTGGAAAGCCTTCCCAGAAGAGTGGAGGCTGTTATAGCAGAAAAGGGAGGACCAACTCCATATTAATGCCCATGATATTTGGAATAAGATGTTCAACGTGGCCATGTAGTGTATCTGTTAGCTCATTAGTGCATACTGTTGCATGAGTCACTCTAGTAGCATACATTTTAAGGTATCATTCAGTCAACGCAGTAGGTTTAGGCAAATATATTAGAGTGCTCTAATCATGTGTCATGCATGTTACATCTTCCCTGTCGGTCCATCTTTGCGTTCTAGTAACATTATTCTAGTGACTGTTCTTATTCTACCTATGGTATTGTATGCTATTGTAGCAATCACTTCATTCTAGTCATCACATATTAGTACTGTTATTCATTCTAATGTTTCTTGCATTGTGTTACAGTATCTTCATGTCTTACATACTAGCTCTATCATGTGATTTAGGTTTCAACTCTGTGTGGTCAATGTTCGCACATTCAGATGATAGGGATATTCTTCCTTAATTTTCTACACACAGTATGCGTGGCTGCCAATATTTGCATCGTGGTAGTACGTGCATGGTTAGGCTCCATTATATCACCTTGCTGAGGTGAATTTGGTGCTAATTCATGCTGTTATGTTCTGTATCATCTGCACATGGTCATTATGGCATGGTTGCTATTATTGCAATTGCAAAGAGCACACCATTTGGTCGTGGTGACAGAGGCCATCACTAGCTATCCCTTCCACAGCATCTGCTTGGAGCATGGCAGTATGATGGCATATACTTTTAGGATAGTTGTAAGCAAGTTTAGATGCGTTATCATGCATGCTTGTACATATGCAGGCATCTTATAGACCTGATGCAGCTCAGTATGCTACAGTCATTTCAGTGAGCGTGACTCATATCTACCACAATTGTTCTGGCCCAAATGCTGTGGGCCACCTCATGCACCGTTCAGCAGTCGATCAGTGTCATATCTTGCGCTACTTGAATGGCGGTAGTCTGTCTTCGGCTAAACATTACTTGTTCTTTCCATCACTAAGCATATATTCTAAAAGCATATATTCGCTGTGTATGTACGCAGATACTGCATTTCACTAAACCCGCAATAACATATTTTAAATATGTGTATGTGACCAATAAAATGTTATTTGATGCTGCTGAGCATTTTAGTAGGACATGAGGCTATTTACATAACCACCATTACTAACATTTAGTTGCAGTTGTGGGGGGTTTGTTAGTAATACTGTATGTTTTATGTGATGGTACGTCATGGCTGAGCTGTGCCGCTCTACAGAGGCTTACTCTATGCTATTGTCTCTGTACAATGTTTTCTTCTATATAACCATGTATGCCTTTTCTATTCCAATTTCGGTCAGGCAAATGCAGCCTTATAATGATCCAAAGCAGTGATTTAGTTCATATTGTGCTGTCAGGACCCTTCAGCATGCAGTCTGCTCAGGAATCCATCGGTCTGCCTACTCTTCATGAATGAGCATGCATATCAGAGAGCATCTCTCCTCTCTCAGTAGCAGAAGTTTGAGTTCACGTTAATTAAGGCAACAGTGTTGGGTTTACATTACGCTTTTCCAGAAGCTGTCAGTATGATGGCTTTATGGGTTCTTTAGTCTGAAATGGACACTAAATGTTTCTTCCCTTTAATTTTTGCATGATCTCTTAAGTTATGTTTGCATTATGGACTCTCACATGCTAAACATACTCTCATACACCCTTAGATGAAAGAATTGGCATGGAACATTGGTCATCATCACCAGATCGAACACTGCTTTGTCCACTCTTTCATATTATGCTGCCTGCATGCTGAGCACGGGCAGAACCTGGGGAACCTCTGTTCAACATTGATGCTGGCAACCAATGACAAGATACTGGAACTCATAGCTTTGGGCAGCCCAATTTGGCATCGGTACTGCTTCTCAATTAATCCCGGCTTCACTCTGATCCTCTGCTGCTATGCAGTTACAATTGATTGATTCTGAGATTGTGTAACCTACATGAGTTCCTGCAGTATTGCTATATGATCATGATTCTGATTCTTCCAGCCCAATGTCCAGTAGCTATGTTGCATAGGTAGAATATCCTCATACACCAAGATGACAGCTCTTTCTGCCTCAATGGCCTTCAAAAATAGCAATCTTCAGGCAATGACAAAAGACTACCTATCACCTTCACTCGATTGCAAAAAAATGTTAAGGGGAGGGTGTTTCAGCTCATACAATTATACAATAATATTTTATTAGAGGTAGTCCGTTTTATGGCTTTCTATGGGTTTTTACAGTTGGGGAATACACTCTGTACTAATTTCTATTTAATTATAGCATAATCTAACAATGTCTGATTTAATTATGGACATTCACATGTTCATTGTGTTGGTAAAGCATTCTTAAACTGCTAGGAAGAGTAAAGGTACTCCAGTTGTCATTGCTCAAACTAACACTGCTTTCTGTCCTCTCTTTCATGTAATGTACCTGCGATGGCAACCACTGGCCATGCCAGGCAACCCATTACTCATCACTGAGGCAGCAAAGCAATTACGAGATGTTGGTTTTCATCATGGCTCCATCTCCTCTGCCAATGCTATGGGCCATCTCCTGAGCTATATGCAGCCATTCATTTTGCATTGGCGCTGTTTCAACGGCTTCTCTATCTGTCCCTGCATCCATACTGACGATCATGTGGTGAGTTCCTCTGCTTCCTATGAATGCCATATTAGATTAAACGCTAAGGAGATTTTTGTGGCCCAAGGAGATTTTAGAACTCTGGGATTTCCATGCCTTATATAGTTCGATATGTCGGCATTCAGCCCACAGTCAACAACATTGCTTTGGTGGTTATTGTAATAAAGTTCACTGCATATTAGCTACAGGTGGATGGCTGCATGCATATTGCTTAGGTTGCTTGTTAGTAGACATTTCATGTAGGCCCACAGATGATTAGGCTACTCATATAGTTCAGTGAGAGCACTTGGTGGTGTGTCTCTAGGGCGGCTGGATTCACACTGCTATGTTGGCAAGATGGGAAGATAGTTCACACGTGCTAAGATGAAGCTCATCTTGCCTCAAACGAGGGTACCCGGTGGTATGTCACGAGGGATAGAAGTCATACGTTGCTCAGTTTATGACACACGTGGTTAACATTCTCACATAGTATTCATTATTGTGATGGTAGGTTTACTTTAGCTGGTCTACTTAATATCTAAACGGCGCGCTGTCATAACTACACATAGTCGGCTGACGTTAGGTTCTGCTGTTTTGGGGGATTGGTATAGTTTACCAAGCTCACTGCCTGCAGGCTATTTTATATTGATGCTTTGCTTGATCTGTGAGCTACCTGGAAGAATTAGAGCCTACACCGCCAAGACTTGCATTATTCATTGCTAAATAAATGGTTAAACATATTTCCACGTGGTGTTTTTCTTTCTGAAATTAAGCAGAGCCAGTTCAGAAAGGGAAACCTCAGTGCCGAACCTCAGGATGACGAGGTTAGTATCAATCAGGACTACCTTATTTGGAGGTCTATTTAAGCTGACCAGGTCTGCTCACTCATCCTGCTGCCGCTTGCTGCTGCTGATACTATGAGCTGGCTTCTAGCTCCCACCACCACCCCAGCATCCACCTGTTAGGTTCTCTGTTCCTGCTGGGGGATTGGTATAGCTTGCCACGCTCACTGCCTGTAGGTTATTTTATATTGACACTTTGCTTGGGCAGTAAGCTACCCTGAATAAGCAGACCCTATACTGCCAATATGTGCATTATTCATAGCTTAATAAATGGTTAAAAATAATCCATGTGATGTTTTTTTTCTGAACTGATGGTTAATAAGCGATAAACAGTCATGGGTAGTCATTACCATCATGGGACTTTTGTTAATTATTATTTTCTATGTTACTGTCACGCCCTGGTCTTAGTATTTTGTGTTTTCTTTATTATTTTGGTCAGGCCAGGGTGTATTTATGTGGTGTGTTTTGTTTTGGGGTTTTTGTAGGTTATGAGATTGTGGTATAGTAGAGTTGTCTAGGTAAGTCTATGGTTGCCTAGAGTGGTTCTCAATCAGAGGCAGGTGTTTATCGTTGTCTCTGATTGGGAACCATATTTAGGCAGCCATATTCTTTGAGTGTTTTGTGGGTGATTGTTCCTGTCTCGGTGTTTGTTTGCACTAGATAGGGCTGTTTTGGTTTTGTTCGTCATTATCTTTATTAAAGATGTATCAAGATAACCACGCTGCAGTTTGGTCCGATCCCTGCTATACCTCCTTTTCAGAGGAAGAAGAAACCCTTAACAGTTACAGCATTCAACCCACAATGCATAGTGCATTTAAAGTTTTTTTTAAATAATTCAAAATTGTGATCATTTAAAAAATAACCAAACAGAAACAACCTTAAAAAAAAACAGTAATCGCACTAGTATAATCCCATGTTCACAGTTATCCATTATGTAAACGCCGCCTGAAAGGCCCGAGCTGCCTTGCCTTGGCCCCAAGTCAGAGCAGGTCCACCAAGGCCATGGCCCAGTGAGTCCCAGGAGCCAGGTTGTGCAGGTGTAAACACAAAAGTCTAAGGCTTTGGCTAAATATAACATAATTACACCACTTCATATCTACAATACAAAATGTATAATACCACCATACAAAAATATTACAACGTACAGTGTCATGTCCGTTGTACGAAGGAGACCAAGGCGCAGCGTGTTAAGCGTACATTCTTCTTTATTATAAGAAGAAACACTGAACAAACAAACAAAATAAACAAACTGAATCGTGACGCTAATATGAGTAGTGCAGACAGGCAACTAAACATAGAACAATAACCCACAAGCACAAAAGGGTAAATGGCCACCTAAATAAAATCCCCAATCAGAGACAACGATAAACAGATGCTTCTGATTGGGAACCATATCAGGCCACCATAGACATATAAATACCTAGACCTACAAAACACCTAGACATACAAAAACCCTAGACAATACTAAACTTGCTTACCCACCCTCGTCTCACCCTGGCTGAACCAAAATATAAAGAAAACAGAGATATTAAAGGTCAGAGCGTGACATACAGTTGAAGTACGAAGTTTACATAGACCTTAGCCAACTACATTTAAACTCCGTTTTTCACAATTCCTGACATTTAATCAGAGTAAAAATGATCTGTCTTCTGTCAGTTAGGATCACCACTTTACTTTAAGATTGTGAAATGTCAGAATAATAGTAGAGAGTATGATTTATTTCAGCTTTTATTTCTTTCATCACATTCCCAGTGGGTCAGAAGTTTACATACACTCAACTAGTATTTGGTAGCATTGCCTTTAAATTGTTTAACTTGGGTCAAACATTTCGGGTAGCCTTCCACAAGCTTCCCACAATAAGTTTGGTGAATATTGGCCCATTCCTCCTGACAGAGCTGGTGTAACTGAGTCAGGTTTGTAGGCCTCCTTGCTCACAGATGCTTTTTCAGTTCTGCCCAAACATTTTCTATAGGATTGAGGTCTGGGCTTTGTGATGGCCACTCCAATACCTTGACTATGTTGTCCTTAAGCCATTTTGCCACAACTTTGGAAGTATGCCTGGGGTCATTGTCCATATGGAAGACCCATTTGCAACCAAGCTTGCAAATTACTGACGTCTGACTGATGTCTTGAGATGTTGCTTCAATATATCCACATAATTTTCCTGCCTCATGATGCCATCTATTTTGTGAAGTGCACCAGTCCCTCCTGCAGCAAAGCACCCCCACAACATGACGCTGCCACTCCCGTGCTTCATGGTTGGGATGGTGTTCATCGGCATGCAAACTTCCCATTTTTTCCTCCAAACATAACAATGGTAATTATGGCCAAACAGTTCTATTTTTGTTTCATCAGACCAGAGGACATTTCTCCAAAAAGTACGATCTTTGTCCCCATGTGCAGTTGCAAAACATAGTCTGGCTTTTTTATGGCGGTCAAGCAATGGCTTCTTCCTTGCTGAGCAGCCTTTCAGGTTATGTCGATATAGGACTAGTTTTACTGTGGAAACCTGTACTTTTGTACAGGTTTCATCCCGCATCTTCACAACGTCCTTTGCTGTTGTTCTGGGATTGATTTGCACGTTTCACACCAAAGTACGTTCATAAAAAAGTAGAAAACTAGGAGACATGTACACTTCTTTGGAAACTGTGTTAACAAACCTCCAAACGAGCTTCAATGCCATTCAACACTCCTTCCGTAGCCTACAACTGCCATTAAACACTAGTAAAACTAAATGCATGCTTTTCAACCGTTCGCTGCCCGCACCTGCCCGCCTGACTAGCATCACTACTCTGGACGGTTCTGACTTAAAAGATGTGGACAACTACAAATAACTAGGTGTCTGGCTAGACTGTAAACTCTCCTTCCAGACTCATATTAAACATCTCCAATCCAAAATTAAATCTAGAATTGGCTTTCTATTCCACAACAAAGCCTCCTTCACTCACGCCTCCAAACATACCCTAGTAAAACTGACCATCCTACCAATCCTCAACTTCGGCGATGTCATTTACAAATAGCCTCCAACACTCTAATCAGCAAACTGGATGCAGTCTATCACAGTGCTATCCGTTTTGTCACCAAAGCCCCATATACCACCCACCACTGCGACCTGTATGCTCTAATCGGCTGGCCCTACCACTGGCTCCAGGTCATCTATAAGTCTATGCTAGGTAAAGCTCCACCTTATCTCAGCTCACTGGTCACGATAACAACACCCACCCGTAGCACACACTCCAGCAGGTATATCTCACTGGTCATCCCCAAAGCCAACACCTCCTTTTGCCGCCTTTCCTTCCAGTTCTCTGCAGCTAATGACTGGAACGAATTGCAAAAATCGCTGAAGTTGGAGACTCATTTTTTCCCTCATTAACTTTAAACATCAGCTATCCGAGCAGCTAACCGATCACTGCAGCTGTACATAGCCAATCTGTAAATAGCCCATCCAATCTATCTACCTCATCCCCATTTGTGTTTATTTACTTTATGCTCTGTTTGTCACACTGCTTTGCTTTATCTTGGCCCGGGCGCAGTTGTTAATGAGAACTTGTTCTCAACTAGCCTACCTGGTTAAATAAAGGTGAACTTGAAAAAAAAAAAAAACATAACATGTCTGTTTGTACAGATGAACGTGGTACTTTCAGGCATTTGGAAATTGCTGCCAAGGATGAACCAGACTTGTGGAGGGCTACAATTTATTTTCTGAGGTCTTGGCTGATTTCTTTTGATTTTCCTATGATGTCAAGCAAAGAGGCACTGAGTTAGAAGGTAGGCCTTGAAATACATTCACAGGTACACCTCCAATTGACGTCAATTAGCCTATCAGAAGCTTCTAAAGCCATGACGTCATTTTCTGGAATTTTCCAAGCTGTTTAAAGGCACAGTCAACTTTGTGTATGTAAACTTCTGACCCACTGGAATTGTGATACAGTGAATTATAAGTGAAATAATCTGTCTGTAAACAATTGTTGGAAAAATTATTTGTGTCATGCACAAAGTAGATGTCCTAACCGACTTGCCAAAACTATAGTTTGTTAACAAGAAATTTGTGGAGTGGTTGAAAAACAAGTTTTAATGACTCCAACATAAGTGTATGTAAACTTCCGACTTCAACTGTGCATGTGTGTAAAGTGCATGTGCTAGCACTTGTGTTAGTATGCGTGTACTGTACATATTGTTTTTCTCAGATCATCCATTTCAAAACTCGAGCTTTGATGACAACATATATCAGTTGGTGTAGCACTTGCAAGGCACAGCGGAGCATAAATTGAAATAGTTTGCTTTTTTATTTTACTGGACTGATGGTACCAGCATCTGATGGTCATGGAGCTTTCAAGAAACTGGGAACAGGGGGAAAAAAATTGGTCAAATCATGACGTCAGTGATCTTCAGGTCGGAAAATCTGAGCTCTAGAAAGATGCCAGTTTCCAACTTGGAATTCCGAGTTGGTAGACCTTTTAAAACGATTCTCCCCAGTCAGGTCTAGTTTTTTTCAGAGTTCCCAGTTGTCTTGAATGCACTGCAGTCGAAAGTCAGAGTTACTAGTTCCCAGTTCTTTTGAACACGGCATTCGTATCACCGGAGGGAGGGATGGAGAGAGAGAGCAGCAGAGGGTCCGCCTCTCATGTTCCCTGCTCTAGCCTTCCTTTCTTCCCGTGAGACTGACCAGAGAGAGACAGTCTTCCACCTGATGGCAAAACTCGAGTCGCACCGCATCTGCACAAATTCATGTTGTTCCTATGACCTGAGAAAGTTACATATTTTTAATATTATAATAGACAATGAGCTGCTGATAATAATAATAAAAACTCTGAATGAGTAGCCAAATGTATCGATAGCTATGTTGTCACGGCTGTTCAAAGGAGAGGACTAAGGTGCAGAGTGGTGAGCATACATTTTCTTTATTTTAATCAAAATGACATCAAACAAAACACTAAACACTACAAAAACAAACCGTGAGCTCAAAGGCAAAGTGCTCTAAACAGAGACAACCTCCCACAAACACTGGTGGGAAAAAAGGGCACCGAAGTATGGTTCCCAATCAGAGAAAACGATAGACAGCTGTCCCTGATTGAGAACCGTACCCGGCCAAACACAAAGAAATAGAAATTATAGAACACAAAACATAGAATGCCCACCCCAACTCACGCCCTTACCAAACCAAAATAGGGACATAAAAAGGATCTCTAAGGTCAGGGCGTGACATATGTTTTGTAATAGTGTGAGCTTATTGCTGAATGAAAACTTAAGACATGAACTCACTCATAACAGCAGCTCTTGGCTGTATTCTTTGAAAGTCTCTCTCTGATCATGGTTTTAAAAGTAGGCTAGTATCAAACTTTGCTGGTTGTGGAAGCTGTAGGAACGGTAATTTGAGCTATCCGATTGGCCTTTGCAGTAAGCAAACTCCCTTTAGCCACAGATCTCCCAGTCCACTGGGCAGGCGGAGTTGATCTTTTCAGACAATTAAAATGGTTTAAAATGGGAACACTTTGACAACCTGGTGTGCAGGGCCTTGGAATCAAGTGCTTCCTCCTACAGAGCAACACTAATAATATACAAAAAGGAGCACAAGCCTTTGTCATCGGCTTTTCAACAGAAATGTTTGGTGAACAACTAGGAATACTTTGAAGATTGACCAGTCGATCGTGATCTTCCAGTCTATAGGGATGGGAATGTAAAGCACAATGTAATGAATGTAAAGCACTTTGTAATGAGTGATAAATCATTTAAACCTGTGTTGGCTATCAATGGTCGGTCCATAGGAAAACAATCCCTATATGTAGGTACAAAACCAAGGTTGTTTTCACGTGGCACAAAATGGAAGCAAATGGGACGAAACGGGCAGGTGCAACCCAAACTTGTCCAGTAAGAATCGCTTGTTTATGTTTTCTGCTGCACAAGGTTTTGAAATGGTGTGCCCTAGTGAATACGACCCAGAGGAGCGGATACAGTACATTCTGTGTTGAAAACAAGTTTTGTGTCTTGTGTACTGTAATTGCCTTGTTTGTTCACATTTCTCTGAGAAATGTCTTCAGTCTGTTGCTGATTCACGTGGCCATGAAGTCAGAAGGGACGCATCACCAGAAATTTGCCAGGTAAAATGTATTGAGCCTCCAATTGAAAGAGCTTTAGCCCTGAATCACAACATTATTAGTGCTGCGGTGACTTCAATTACTGTTTCACTGTGATTCAAAATTGGCATAGATTCAGTACATGTTACTTTCTCAAAATGTCCATTGATGAGAAAAAAGTGAATGGCTAAACACACAATTGGTATCTCTGTATAACATTGTTTTTTTCCGTTTCTCCATAAATACACGACTACGAAAATGGTCCTCTCTCTGTCCGGTAAGATTCTTGTTTTTTTCTGCTGCCCGCTCCCTCCGTTAACATGAGGCATGTTTGTAAACCACAATGGGAGAAGAAGAAAGAAAATCTTGATTTGTGCAATCTTGACTGTTAAATCAGTATGTTCTCATGTCTAAGCTTGTCCTTTTTGATGCTCCTGCAGTCTGTAAAATGCATAATGTCTAGGTGCAATACAGACACAATTCTCTGTATACTGTGTTGCGTACACTTTGTACTGTATCCAGTGGTGACCCGTCATTCATATTTTGAGCGCCACCTGTTTAGCATTTAAAAAATGATAATTGTTGCCTGGTTTTCATGTTATTCTGGCATTAATAAGTGTCACATATCCGTTTGCAAACAATGTAAAAAAAAAAAATAATTCAGTAATAAAGCTGTCTCTTTTCTGCTTTCTTTAATAAGGCAGATCCAAAAATGTGTTTCAGCCTAGCACAGTGCTTCCTGCGGTGGTTGGGCAGCCAGCAGAAAATACGGAGCTTAGGGGTTGGTAATATTCTCTAGTTACGCCGTGATTGGCTCAGTGTTCTGTCACTCATGGGGACACTACGTCACCGTGAAATCTACGGGGAGAGCTTGAGAATTCAAGCCCCTGGGTGCTGCCATCGAGTTACATTAGAGGTGCCCATTCAAGAAGGCTCAAGGTCATTGGCCACAGATAAAAGGACGTCAAATCACGTCATATCTACAGTAGCTTTGATTGGACTGATCATACTTTCAAAATCTTAGCTATCAAGCTTGACAAGCAGTCATTATGATGAATCATGTTGACAATCTACTGGCAAATCCTTTTCAATCCTTGTCATGAAGATAAATTATAGATAAAACGTATCGGTGCTCCTCAGCCATTGGACATAAACATTACACAACAAGTTGGAAATTGCAAATTCAACAATGAGTGGTTTGGAAGGAATCAGTGGCTAACTGTAAGTGTTGCAAAGCAATCACTAGCCTGCTGTTCAGTGGAGAGGGTATGTGGTCCAAGTCTGGGTTTAAGGGTCTCTTTTCCAAGCTTAAAAGCATAAACATTCAACACCATGGACCAGAAAAGTATGAATACATTGGCCATGCTGTCAATCCAGTATGACTTCTGCTGCATTCAATTCATTCAAGTTACATTGTATGTACAATCTTTAATAACCAACCATGTAATTACAATATTGTTACAAGGGATATACACTGTGTACGACACATTAAGAACACCTGCTCTTTCCATGACAGACTGACCAGGTGAATCCAGGTGAAAGCTATGATCTCTTAATTATGTCACTTGTTAAATCCACTTAAATCAGTGTATATCAGTTATTCCCAAACTGGGGTACGCCAAATAAAAATGTGATTGGCATAACATTTATAAAGGCGTGGGGGGACAAAATAAATGTATGCACGATGGCGCAGGGCTCGCAGCCGGTTTTGGTTCCGTGTTATTACCAACGCTGTATTGTAAACACATCGTTCGTGGCCAGTGTGTGCTTGTTTGCAGCTATGACAGTGCTACTGGTAGTAGTGGTGTTTGCGCTTGGCTTACACGTGCAAATTCATCACACACAACATTCTATAATAGAAGTGTTATTTGACATGTCAAATTAAAAGCTTATTTAACGCGTCAAATAGTGTTATATGATGTGTATCCTTTTTGACACGTTATGACCCAAACGGCGTTCCGTAATTATGCCAAGTGCCTACTTTTCCCACCACTGCATATTGTACAATATGAGGAAATTATAGTCCTAAAAAAGCTTTCCATCTTCACTGACTCTGAATTACGCACAGTTCATTCGCCAGCGATGGCCTCGCTCTTGTTTTACTTTGAAAACATTGTCTTCGCTCAACAGGTCTATTTGGAAGTTCATAACTTGGTAGCCTACAGACAGATTAGTCTTCTCTTTTCAGCAGGATCTGTGTTTTCCCGCGATTGTATTTGAGGCCTGTTTTGGCTGACAGCAGTAACTATAGAACTTTGGCAAATGTATTTTTAATTTATCAGGGGTGCTGCGACACCACCATCACCCTTCCCGCGCTATTATTCTATAAGGTCATAAATTATTAAGTGCAACGCTAGAGAGATGAGAGTTGCATGCTCATGTTTATCAGAGCAGGGAGAGAGATCACGGAAAGTTAATCTCATTGTAGTTCTGTGAGAGATACAGGCGCTTCTCTCTCACCACAACAATAGCTATTCGTTGGTCTATATAGGCTACAATGTTGCGCAAACCATAAACACCAGCCAGCCCAACACCAATCAATTCTTAGAATATCAGGCAATGTTTTCACATTACATTTTATAAGGGGCCGTAAGAATTACATAGGATCATTTTGAATTAACTCTGATTGCTTTAATTAGAATTTTTACATTGCAAACAGTGAAAATAATGTTTAATGTTACAAGAGGCACCGGATCCTGGCAAATGGGTTCTGCAATGAAACAGTCCAAAACTGAGGGGTGCCGGATCCTGTTCCGGCAGGACCCGGCTCAAATTAAGCATTGGATGTAAGCTGTTAGTAGCCCATGTGCCTCACCCTAATAATTTGGTCACTTTCCCCCTCATAATTTAGCCTACTGTTCTGACTTGGTGGTGCACATGTAGCCTATAGGCTGTTTTAGAGAGATGTAATTATTTAATATTTTAAGAGCTTTCATTGTCTGCTTATATGCATCCTTTATTTATCCTATGGTTCTGACTTTATGTACAGGGAGAATACTTTTAACATTTTTTATTTTTATTTCACCTTTATTTAACCAGGTAGGCTAGTTGAGAACAAGTTCTCATTTGCAACTGCGACCTGGCCAAGATAAAGAATAGCAGTGTGAAGAGACAACACAGAGTTACACATGGAGTAAACAATTAACAAGTCGATAACACAGTAGAAAAAAAGGAGTCTATATACATTGTGTGCAAAAGGCATGAGGAGGTAGGCGAATAATTACAATTTTGCAGATTAACACTGGAGTGATAAATGATCAGATGGTTATGTACAGGTAGAGATATTGGTGTGCAAAAAAGCAGAAAAGTAAATAAATATAAACAGTATGGTGATGAGGTAGGTAAAATTGGGTGGGCTATTTACCGATAGACTATGTACAGCTGCAACGATCGGTTAGCTGCTCAGATAGCAGATGTTTGAAGTTGGTGAGGGAGATAAAAGTCTCCAACTTCAGCGATTTTTGCAATTCGTTCCAGTCACAGGCAGCAGAGAACTGGAACGAAAGGCGGCCAAATGAGGTGTTGGCTTTAGGGATGATCAGTGAGATACACCTGCTGGAGCGCGTGCTACGGGTGGGTGTTGCCATCGTGACCAGTGAACTGAGATAAGGCGGAGCTTTACCTAGCATGGACTTGTAGATGACCTGGAGCAGTGGGTCTGGCGACGAATATGTAGCGAGGGCCAGCCGAAGTGTTTTAGGGAGCGTTTGACAGTGATGAGGGGTGGTCGTTTGACTGCGGATCCGTAGCGGATACAGGCAATGAGGCAGTGATCGCTGAGATCCTGGTTAAAGACAGCGGAGGTGTATTTGGAGGGCCAGTTGGTCAGGATGGCCCATGTTCTGAATTCTGTCACTGAATTCTGTATATTTCAAAAGGGCTGAACAAATAGTTATATTGACTATGTCCATCCTAGCTCGTTCATTAATGTTTTAGTCGGTCCCAATTCTCCCCTCACTTACTGGCTGATCCAGAGAGCCCATGTCCTGCATGCCTAGCCTAGGTATCCTGGGCACAGAGGGCCTAAAGCTGGACGTCATTTGGTCTGGACCAGAGGCAACTTCAGGGGTATCCTCCCCAAATTGCTTGGATGTTTGGCTGAATAGTATTGCCTTTATTCTTCAGGTACATGGACCTGCTTGAAATGATGCATTCTGGGTCATTTGTATAATCAACATTTTCAGTGGCCAATGATGTTTTCTATTACTTCAACCTTTGGTGAAAAGGAAATGTCTCTGATTATCTATTGGTTACACTGACTTTTGGCCTCCCATCCTATTCTAACCACCTCTCGCCGGCTTTGTATTCGTGTTACCTGATGAAATTGCTGTACAATATGATCTTGTTGCAATCTGATGCACATTCAGATGTCATAAATCAGCACTGCAGACCTCTCCTTGTCCTATGCCTTGCCTTGATTGTATTACTGTTGATGATATCTGGAAATGTGCATGTACACCCTGGCCCATCTACTGTTGCTAGCCCCAATTCTGATATCTGCTTAATTGATTTCTGCTCTCGTAAAAGCCTGGGTTTTCTGCACGTTAACACTAGAAGCTTATTACCTAAAATGGATCAATTGAAAGTGTGGGTTCACAGCTCCAATCCAGATGTGTTGGTCATTACTGAGACGTGGTTAACTTCACTAGGGTAGGGGGCAGCATTCGAAATTTTGTGCCCAAATTAAACTGCCTGCAACTCAAGCCCAGAAGTGAGGATATGCATATAATTGGTAGATTTGGATAGAAAACACTATAAAGTTTCCAAAACTATTAAAATAATGTCTGTGAGTATAACAAAACTGATATGGCAGGCAAAAACCTGAGGAAAATCCATCCAGGAAGTACTATTATTTTGAAAGGCTGTTTTTCCATTGAAAGCCTATCCACCATACAAAGACTTAGGACCTAGTTCACGATCTCTACGGCTTCTTCTACGTGTGCCCAGTCTTTAGGCATTGTTTCAGGCTTTTACTCTGAAAAATGAGGGAGATACAGCACTTTCAATGAGTGGACAGTGGAAATTTCCAGACATGAGTCCAGCGCGTGATCGGGCGCACGCATTTCTTGTTTCTCCTTTTCTATTGACAAAGCTTTTGTCCGGTTGAAATATTATTTATTATTTATGACAGAAACAACCAGAGTGTCACGCCCTGGTCTTAGTATTTTGTGTTTATATATTATTTTGGTCAGGCCAGGGTGTGACATGGGGTTATTTTGTGTTGTGGTATTGGGGGTTTTAGTAGGTATTGGGATTGTGGCTGAGTAGGGGTGTCTAGCATAGTCTATGGCTGCCTGAGGTTCTCAATCAGAGTTAGGTGATTCTCGTTGTCTCTGATTGGGAACCATATTTAGGCAGCCATATTCTGTGAGTGTTTTCGTGGGTGATTGTTCCTGTCTTAGTGTTTTGTATTTTCACCAGATAGGCTGTTTCGGTTTTCATTATTTCATTTCGTTAGTTTTGTAGTTTCTGTATGTATAGGTTTTCCTTCATTAAAATATATCATGAATCATCATCACGCTGCATTTTGGTCTGATCCTTGTTCTACCTCTTCGTCAGAGGAGGAGATAGAAGGGAGCCGTTACACAGAGGATTGATTTTAAAACCTCTTGAAGCTAGGGGGCAGAATTTTCACTTTTGGATAAATAGCGTGCCCAATTTCAACTTCCTGCTACTCATGCCAAGAATATAAGATATGCATATTATTCATATATTTGGATAGAAAACACTCCTAAGTTTCTAAAACTGTTTGAATCATGTCTGTGAGTATAACAGAACGTATGTAGCAGGCAAAAACCCAAGGACTAACTGTTCAGATTCCCCCCTCTGTTCCCTGTATTTTCTTTGCCATGGGATATTTCATAGGAACCCATTTTCAGTTCGCGCTTTATAAGTGGACATTTTGGATATATATGGATGGAATTAATCGAACAAAAGGACCAATTGGGATGTTTATGGGACATTTTGGAGTGCCAACAAAAGAAGCTCGTCAAAGGTAATGCATGTTTTACATTTTATTTCAGTGTTTTGTGTAGCGCCTGCAGGGTTGCAATATGCTAGCTCCTTTGTTCACTGCTGGTGCAGATGGTGCAGGCTATCAGATAATAGCTTCTTATGCTTTCGCCAAAAAGCATTTTTTTTAAATGACATGTTGGCTGGATTCACAACGAGGGTAGCTTTAACTGAGTATCTTACATGTGTGATTTAATGAAAGTTTGAATTTTATAGCATTTTATTTGAATCTGACGCTCTGCATTTCCCCTGGCAATTGGCCAGTTGAGACATTTGCGTCCCGCCTATCCCTAAGCGGTTTTAAGAGAGGGATATGATTTTAGTCATGATACTTCCAATGTCAGCCTTGAGTCATGTATTTCCAACAAAGAGTAAGATGGAACACATTTCTATATGGTCTATACACAGCCAATGAGAAGATGCTCCGAAGGCTGTGTAGTGTAATCATAGAAGTATGTCCTAGACTAGAGTGGCTCTCAAGTAGCCAGTAGTTTTTCACTCACTGTTTTCTTCCTTCTTGCCGGGCCATTCTGTTCTCTTCTTTGAGTCGGTCGGGACATTCTCTTCTCACACTGAGCTGATCTCATCCTGTATCTGAGATATGAGGATCTGGGAGAGAACAATGCCTGCAATCTGACCAGAACACACTAGCTATGTACCGAATGGCACCATAATCACTACACACAGTGAACGACCTTCGTCCAGAGCCCCACGGGCCCTGTGCTGGACCAGCTCTAGCCTTTTGAGGGCTAGAGCTGGTCGAGATTTGGTTTTCTGCAGTTCTACACATTTGGCCATGGGGTAGAGAGTCATTTTTTCAGACATTTAGCATGACCTATGCGATGTTAATGCTATCTGAGTGAGAGTGACTAACAAAATCAATGGGGGCCCCTGGAGGTCAAGGCCTCTGGGCAAATGCCCAATAGGTATTCTGCCATGATTACTACAAGTTTAGATAGCTGACTAGACTACTTTACTAATCTGAAAATTATCAACTGACATGGCTAATTGAGTGACTGTCTGTGACTGATATAAAAGCGAAAAATTGCTTTTGCACACCGAAATCAAATTTATTTATGAAGCCCTTCTTACATCAGCTGATATCTCAAAGTGCTGTACAGAAACCCAGCCTAAAACTCTAAACAGCAAGCAATGCAGGTGTAGAAGCACGGTGGCTAGGAAAAACTCCTAGAAAGGCCAGAACCTAGGAAGAAACCTAGAGAGGAACCAGGCTATGAGGGGTGGCTAGTCCTCTTCTGGCTGTGCCGGGTGGAGATTATAACAGAACATGGCCAAGATGTTCAAATGTTCATAGATGACCAGCAGGGTCAAATAATAATAATCACAGTGGTTGTCGAGCGTGCAACAGGTCAGCACCTCAGGAGTAAATGTCAGTTGGCTTTTCATAGCCAACCAAATGTTTAACTTGCACCTTGTGTATTCTACTATGCTAACGCTCAACAGTAAGTTGAGACCCTGACTGAGTTAATAAAAACATTTACTGGGTTGGGGGGCCCCATAGCAGCCTGGGGCCATAAGTGTCTGCTTATGCCTGGTGCCGGCCCTGGCCCTGTATATGGAATAGGGTGCCATTTTTGACGCAACGTGAGTGTTAACTCAGTCCAACACACACTGTTACATATGGAAGAAATCTCTTAAAGCTGAATACACCTCACTGAGAACAGTTTCTGAAGGTCAAAGCTTGAATGGCTTTACGATGCTCAGTGGATAAAAGTATACTGCTTTGCACATTTCATCAAACATCTCAATGGAAACATAGTCTAGACTGATATTTATTACTTAAATTAACACATTGTGTTTTCTCTAACATTCTCTAACATTGTGCAAGTGTTCAGAACATGGGGTGATGTGTACTATGCTGAATAAAGGGGAGAGAGAAGAAAAGAAAAGAGGGAGTGACTCCTTCTCATGACAACGACTCCACATCAAAGCTGTTGGAATTGAAATGTAATTGTTTTGACGTGACTCATGGGTAATTTACACACTTCCCTCTCGTAGGAAATGTCCAGGACCAAATCAGAGAAGAGAAAGATGGAGAGAGTAGTGTGAGAGAGCAGATGCATGAAATAGAGCGCAGCCCATTTCATTAGTAACAGTTCAGTTGAGCTTTAACCAAGTGTTGGCTTGAATCTAAAATCTGCCTGTGCATGATTTTGTGGTGTGCAGATCCACTCTGAGAATCCTGTGTTCCCCACTCCACCTCTGTATGTGCATTCTTAGAACAAAGGGGCTCCAGGTAAAAAACACTTTTGGGTTATATGTAGAACCCTCTGTGGAATAGGTTTTGAATGGAACCCAAAAGGATTCTTTCTGGAACCAAAAATAGTTTTTAGGTTACAGATAGCAACTTGTGTATGGTTAACTGAGGCAAGGAGAGAACCAGAGCTAGGGCCCTCATCAACATCAGATTGGACTTGATCCACAGACTCGCCCTGCTTGCCCACACCGCCATACACACTGTCTGCCATCTGCCTGGTACAGTTGAAACCGAGATACATCCATGAAGATCACGTTTCTCCAGAGTCCCGGTGGCTATCGAAGGTGAGCATTTCCCCACTGAAGTCAGTTACGATGCCGAACTGCAGTCAGATCAAGACCCTGGTAAAGACGACTAGTACACAGATGAGCTTCCCTGAGATGGTTTCTGACAGTTTGTGCAGAAATTATTTTGTTGTGCAAACCCACAGTTTCATCAACTGTCTCGGTGGCTGGTCAGACGATCCCGCAGGTGAATAAGGTGAAGAAGGTCCTGGGCTAACGTTGTTACACGTAGTCTGCGGTTGTGAGGCCTGTTGGACGTACTGCCAAATTCTTTAAAACAATGTTGGAGGTGGCTTATGGTAGAGAAATTAACATTCAATTATCTGGCAACAGCTCTGGACATTCCTGCATTAAGCATGCCATTTGCAAGCTCCCTCAACTTGGGACATCTGTGGCATTGTGTTGGTGACAAATCTGCATATTTTAGAGGGGCCTTTTATTGTCCCCTGCAAAAGGTGCACCTGTGTAATGATCATGCTGTTTAATCAGCTTCTTTATATGCAACATCTGTCAGGTGGATGGATTATATTGGCAAGGGAGAAATGCTCACTAACAGCAATGAATTTTGTGTGAAATGGTCTACCCCTCTCTGAATGTAGTCCATGAGGTTCTGCAGATCCAGGTCATCCCTATAGTACACAATAGATTTTTTCACAAACTTCTCCAGAGCGTCTCCGGTGTGGGGTTATAGAGTAGATGGGGGTTTCAGATGAGTAAGATCTTTAAGTACATTTGTAAAGCACTATGTTCATCTAAATTGGATTGTTTGAATATGGGAATGGTCCCTAGGGGACCGGTGTTGAGAAGGCTTCACGTAGGGGCCCATGGGCTGGAAGCATCGGGTCCTAATGTGCTATGACTGGTTTTATACCATATGCTTTTAGAGTGGTAATGAGCTTACCCTGGAGAATCTCCCCCTACCACCCCTCTCCCTCCCTTGCTGTCTCGCACATGCCTCATGCTAGCATGCCAGTGCACATCCAGAATGTCAGTAGCAGCAAACTTCTTTTAAGGGATCTTGTTGAAATGGAACATTTGGTTCCACTTTGAAGTGGCAGAATATTTTGAATAATTTAGCGGATGTGGAGAGGATGATGCAAGCATTGTTTAACTGCCCTGTTTAGAAGTGGAGGATAGCACAGGTAGAGAGTAGGAACAAGACAGGCACCAGGCAGTAGGTGCAGTACCAGACCCCAGGCAGTGTAGAAACAGTACCTGGTCTGAATAGAATAAGCCTAGGACAGCTATGGCCAGCTGAGTGAATAAGACCAAAGTCAGACTGAAGGAGAACTGGAGAAGAGAGCAGACACATGCTGAGTGTGGGTACGGACAGGTAAGGAATGGACAATAAAGAGTATCCCAGAGAAAGTATTTGGTCTGAAGGTACAGAGAGAAGTTGCTCAATAACAATGTTCCTAGTCCTGACCTTTGCCAATGGAAGGCTAAAAAGTATTTGTGCTCAACATAATTTTAGAGCACTTCTTCCTACTGTATAGTATGAAGGTGGGTTGAAATGAGATTAGAAAATGATTGGTCTTACTGCCTTCAGAAGGTGAACGTTCTCTCGCAGGGCTCCGCTGCAGCCGCAGAAGGTGATGAAGAACATGACCACGACCACCACAATCAGAATGACGTGTCTCTGACCGTGTCTTCAAGAGATGATCACAGAAAACCATGTGGTGTGACCCACTAGCACAACCTACTAGGAGCTGGGGCATATTTCTGGGCACCACCACTAGTGATTAATTTCACAGTTTCACAATGATATTGGAAAACAAGAAAGCAAACCATGGAATTCTATGTTTATTGTAGAAAGTCAGATATTGATTCATATATTCAAATATGGTTTGTAATATGCTGAAAAAAAAGTGGTCATACCTGTTGCTTTTTAACCTTTGCATATACCCCTATAGCAACAATCAGCAAGTAGATGACCTGAAAGAGAAGAAGACATAGATATGCATATGATCTCTTTACAATAGTAATAAAGAGGGGGGGGCTATCCACCACACTTCCATCTTATGTAGCGCAAGTGAACAGCAAACCTGGTTTCAAAAAACAAATAAAGCAACACGTCACGGCACAACGCCTCTCCCCCTTGTGATCTACTTGTTGTGTGTATAAACTGACATGTATGTGATAGATGTACACACACACACACACACACACACTTACATATGAATGTTTTTAATTGTATGTCAATTGTAAAGTATTTTGTCTGTAATGTTGTTTCTGTGTCGGACCCCAGTAAGACTCGCTGTCGCCATCGGCGTCGGCTAATGGGGATCCGAATAAATCTAATTAAAATCCCTTATCTTCGGTGATCAAAAATAACTTTTTACAGACAGTAATTACATAGCAAAAATATATTTATTTGATAGACATTACATCTGGATAGATAGTAGTAAAAACATATCCGGTATACATTATACATAGTGTTTTATATATAGTGTCTTCAGTCATAACTATGTATTATACACTAGATCATAAGCCTTTAATCCCCTCAGCTACTCTTAGCCCATCCCATTACCCTTTTATGATTTCCATTTGCTGTATATTTTTACATTTTGCTCTGATGTTTCATATACATTCTGAACCTTTTTAATTGCATAGTATCAACAGGTTGTAAATTAAGATTCATATTTTACTAAGGGCTCTATTAACCCACTGTTCCTAGGCCGTCATTGAAAATAAGAATTTCTTCTTAATTGACTTGCCTAGTTAAATACAGGTAAAATAAATAAAAAATACCGCACTGGAAATGTTAAGGTCATTTCCTATTGAGCTGACATCTGCAGCGTTTACCATGAATGCAGTCTCCACTAAGGCGGGAACATTGCCTTTAAATTTCAGTCACACTGTAAAGCTGAATTTATGCAATATACTTGAATAGAGCCCAAAGAGCATTATTATATTGTTGATTGATTGACTATGGCTTTCCAAATCTCCCAACAGTGCTTTTTGTAGGATTAGTTTGAATGTGATTGTTCAGCCATTCCTGAACCTGCGATCAGAAACAAGATACAGTACATGGGGCAAAACCAGAATAAGTGATCTAATGATTCAGTCTCTTTGGTGGCAAAATATAGTCAGAGTTGAGATGGTTGTATGCCCCATATACATAACATTCTGTTGGTTGCAATAATTTTGTATAATAATTTAAATGGAAAAACAAAGTTTTTAATCAATCGTTGTTTTGTGTATCAGTTCATAAACCATGTGCCATGGAATCGACACATCGAAAATCTCTTCCCCAACTATTTTGGCGCTTCTGTCAAAATTTTGTTCAACAAATGAAAATAATTTTTAAAAAATCAGATTATTTTCTTTTGCCAATTTTGATATTTAATAAAGGGCAGATAAACAAATTCCCTAACATCTCCCCTTTGCACTTGCCCCCTACATTTTTGCGGTAATGCTGCAATCAATTGGTTGTAATTTAGGATAGAGCTAACATTTCCATATATTTTGTTAACTGCCCATGTGACATAACTCCACCATTCCCATTCATAATATCACCAACAACAACAAATAAAATACCTTCATGCTAGCTTCAAGGCAAGCAACACTGAACCATGCATGAGAGCACCAGCTGTTCCGGGCGACTGTGATAACGCTCTCTGTAGCAGATGTAAGACCTTTAAAGAGTTTAACATTCACAAGGCTGCAGTGCCAGACAAATTACAAGGACACGTACTCAGAGCATGCGCTGACCACCTGGCATGTGTCTTCACTGACATTTTCAACCTGTCCCTGACCCAATCTGTAATACCTACATGTTTCAAGCAGACCACCATACCCCAAAAAATATACAATTGTATTGAGACAATAGGCAGACTTTGCAATTGGAGGATGCATTGTACACATAGCCTATTCTATAATAATATTCCATATCTGTCGGTACAAACTTTGATAAATTATGACATCATTTACATTTGTATTGCTCTCATGTAGGTTACATTGTCCTGCAAAATCATCCTGTTGTCCAGCACTTGGGTATTTTAAATGTGGTCACCCTAATCAACATCATCTTCCCAGATACAATGGACCCACTCCAAATCGCATACCACAGATCCACAGATGATACAATCTCTATTGCACTCCACTCCACACTGCGCTCTCCCACCTGGAAATAACAAACACCTATTTGAGAATACTGTTCATTGACTTCAACTCAGCGTTCAACACCATAGTGCCCTCCAAGCTCATCACTAAGGGAGTGAACTTTACTTATAATAAGGGTTATGTGGAGAAAATCGGACTTCTCTAAAATGTAAATGGATGGCCCTACCTTTAGCAAAATGTATTTTACCTAAACCCTCGCTGAAAGCTTGAAAAAAAACATGCTCCTACCTATCCTTCCGATTTGGTCCTGCCGTACGTACCTACACGTACGCTACGGCCACAAGATGCAGGCCTCATTGCTGTCCCTAGAATTTCTAAGCAAACAGCTGGAGGCAGGGCTTTCTCCTATAGAGCTAAATTTTTATGGAATGGTCTGCCTATCCATGTGAGAGACCCAGACTCGGTCTTGACCTTTAAGTCTTTATTGAAGACTCTCTTCAGTAGGTCCTATGATTGAGTGTAGTCTGGTCCAGGAGTGTGAAGGTGAACAGAAAGGCACAGGAGCAACAAACCGCCCCTGCTGTCTCTTCCTGGCCAGGTCCCTCTCCCCACTGGGATTCTCTGCCTCAAACTCTATTACAGGGGCTGAGTCACTGGCTTACTGGTGCTCTTCCATGCCGTCCCTAGGAGGGGTGCGTCACTTGAGTGGGTTGATTCACTGACATGATCTTCCTGTCCGGGTTGGCGCCCCCCCTTTGGTTTGTGCCTTGGGGAGATCTTTGTGGGCTATACTAGGCCTTGTCTCAGGATGGTAAGTTGGTGGTTGAAGATATCCCTCTAGTGGTGTGGGGGCTGTGCTTTTGCAAAGTGGGTGGAGTTATATCCTGCTTGTTTGGCCTTGTTCGGGGGTATCGTCGGACGGGGCCTCAGTGTCTTCCGACCCCTCCTGTCTCAGCCTCCAGTATTTATGCTGCAATAGTTTATGTGTTGTGGGTGCTATGTTCAGTCTGTTATATCTGGAGTATTTCTCCTGTCTTATCCAGTGTCCTGTGTGAATTTAATTATGCTCTCTCTAATTCTTTCTTTCTTTCTTTCTTTCTTTCTTTCTTTCTTTCTTTCTTTCTTTCTTTCTTTCTTTCTTTCTTTCTTTCTTTTCTTTCTTTCTTTCTTTCTTTCTTTCTTTCTTTCTTTCTTTCTTTTCTTTCTTTCTTTCTTTCTTTCTTTCTTTCTTTCTTTCTTTCTTTCTTTCTTTCTTTCTTTCTTTCTTTTCTTTCTTTCTTTCTTTCTTTTCTTTCTTTTCTTTTCTTTTCTTTTCTTTTCTTTCTTTTTCTCTTTCTTTTCTTTTTCTTTTTCTCTTCTCTTTCTTCTTTTTTTTTCTCTTTCTTTCTCTTCTCTTCTTTCTCTTTCTTTCTTTCTTCTCTTTCTTTCTTTTCTTCTTTCTTTCTCTTTCTTCTTTCTTTTCTTTTCTTTTCTTTTCTCTTCTCTTCTCTTTCTTCTTTCTCTTTTCTCTTTTTCTTTTCTTTTCTTTCTCTTTTCTTTTTCTCTTCTCTTTTCTCTTCTCTTTCTTCTCTTCTTTTCCCTAGACCATGACCCATGACATGTCCTGTGACTACTTGCTGTCCCCAGTCCACCTGGTTGTGCTGCTGCTCCAGTTTCAACTGTTCTGTCTGCGGCTATGGAACCCTGACCTGTTCACCGGACATGCTACCTGTCCCAGACCTGTTGTTTTCAACTCTCACCTGAGATTCTCTGAATGATCGGCTATGAAAAGCCAACTGACATTTACTCCTGAGGTGCTGACCTGTTTCACCACTGTGTTCTGGTCATCTATGAATGTTTGAACATCTTGGCCATGTTCTGTTATAATCTCCACCCAGCACAGCCAGAAGAGGACTGGCCACCCCTCATAGCCTGGTTCCTCTCTAGGTTTCTTCCTAGGTTCTGGCCTTTCGGGAGTTTTTCCATCTACACCTGCATTGCTTGCTGTTTGGTGTTTTAGGCTGGGTTTCTGGGCCCAGCACACCCCCATTCACATTGACGGGGCTGTAGTGGAGTAGGTCGAGAGGTCCTCGGTGTCCACATAACTGAGGATCGATCATGGTTCACACACACCAACACAGTCATGAAGTGGGCATGATGTGGCTCAGATGGTAGCGCGTGATGCTTGCAATGCTAGGGTTGTGGGTTCAATTCCCACGGGGGACCAATATGAAAATGTTTGTACTCCCTACTGTAAGTTGCTCTGAATAAGAGTGTTGACTAAAATGTAAGAGGAATGAATAGACCATTTCAGTGTCCTCAAAGAAATAAGTTGCATTTGCAAAGTATTTCAAGAAACTGGAAAACATATACAGTATAAATTTTCACTGCGTGCATTGTTTATTTTTGCATTGCATGCACCCCCTCAGCGCAGCATCCCCACCCCCTCGGCGCAGCATCCCCACCCCCAAACTACTTCCTGTGGCTTTGAGTGAGTCATGGTTGAATACATCAATTGTAACACATTTGGTGCATATTTGACCATTTTCTATCCAGTCTGCTTGTTTTGTTAAATATTAAACTTGATCACTCTTGAATAAAATACATGGTATAGTGTGTTTTCGAAGAGAAACTGTGTTGCTTATGCACACCAAGGACGCATGAGGGAGTTAAAATGATTTGTTGTGTTGTCTTTCCTTTATAGAATCATAGTCTGAAAAGAGTTGCTGTCATGACCTTCTTGGTTGGAGAGCGAGACCTAGCAACAGTGTTCTTTTCCCTATACCACATCCAGACAATACATCTGTAACACAGCAACACAGCTTGATTGGAGCTCCTGGGTCTTCTAATCAATACTGTAATTGCTGCTCTTAGGTTGGTTGGCTGACTGAAACATGACAATTGTATTGGGAGACTCTCTAGTCCAGATATGTTTTCAGGCTTTGAAAGGGGAGAGTCTGAGCCAGGCCAGGGGGACAAGACAGGAACAAAGGGCTGAAGGATTAGGCTGCAATACTGCAGTCTGGAGCCTGTCTCAGGTACACACACACACACACACACAACTAGCCCAGTGATGTTCGGCTGCAACTGGTCCCCTGGCCTGGACGGTTCAATAACACACATTCAATCAATAAATCAATCAATTGATCAAATGTATTTATAAAGCCCGTTTTTACATCAGCAGATGCCACAAAGTGCTATACAGAAACCCAGTTTCAATATATTCCAGATTGGGAGTTGCTCCTGCACAGTGGTGGAAAAATTACCCAATTATCATACTTGAGTAAAAGTTAAGGTACCTTAATAGAAAATGACTCAAGTAAAAGTGAAAGACTTCCCAGTAAAATACTACTTGAGTAAAAGCCTAAAAGTATTTGGCTTAAAATGTACTTAAGTATCAAAAGTAAATGTAATCGTTAAAATACACTTAAGTACAAAAAGTAAAAGTATAAATAATTTTAAATTCCTTATTAAAACCTTTCTGGGATAGTGTCTAGTTTCCTGAATTTCTTCCTGACAGACATGCCCAAAGTAAAGATTCTAAAACTGTTAAAATAATGTCTGAGGCTACAACAGAATTGATATGGCAGGCGAGAATCCAAAGTAAACCAAGGCTCTTATTATGGAAACCCATTGTTTCTATGTAAATCTGTCTCCCAGATTGCAATTCCTATGGCTTCCACTAGATGTCACCAGTCTTTATTCAAGATTGCAGGCTTGGTTTTTGAAAAACAAGCCAGAATTTGGAGTTTTGGTGAGAAGAGCACCGGAACAATATCAGTCTTTCGGCGCGTGAGGGAGAGGGCGCGATCTTACTAATTTTCATACTACTTTCCGTATTAAATATTATAGTTTATTTACATTTTAGAGTACCTGAGGATGAAATAGAAACGTTGTTAGACTTGTTTGGACAAAGTTTAGCGGTAGCTTTTTGGACTCCTTTGTCTGCATGTTTTATCGATTATTTATTTTAAAAAATACCTAAAGGTGTATTACAAAAGTAGTTTGATATGTTTTGGCAAAGATTACAGGTAACTTTTGAGATATTTTGTAGTCACGTTGCGCAAGTTGGAACCTGTGTTTTTCTGGATCAAACGCGCCAAATAAATGGACATTTTGGATATATAATCGACGGAAGTAATCGAACAAAAGGACCATTTGTGATGTTTATGGGACATATTGGAGTGCAAAAAAAGAGTGTCAATGGTAAGGCAAAAGTTTTAAGCACCTGTCAAATGTTTTTCTCTTTGTAAGGCATGATTTATTTTAGTTTTATTTAATGCGAGTGTAGCGAAATTTGTGCTTCTAGCACCTGCAGGGTTGAAATATGTCTTATTTTATGTCTTTGTTTACAGAGCAGGTGCAAGATACCCAGTATATACAGATAATAGTGGCATAGTTAAAGTGGCTTGATACATGTATTACATAAGGATGCAGTCGATGATATAGAGTACAAAACGTATGCATATGAGATTTTTAATCTGTAGCATTGTTTAAAGTGGCTAGTGATATATTTACATAATTTCCCATCAATTTTCACAGATAATAGCACCGAAAAAACATGTAGCTGGATTTTAATTTGGTATGTTACATGTGTGATTTCATGAAAGTTTGATTTTTAGAGTAATTTATTTGAATTTGACGCTCTGCATTTTCACTGGCTTTTGGCCAGTCCCACATATCCCATAAACTTTGGTGTTCAAGACTTACTAGAAAAACAAGCTCTACATTGAACAAATACAATACAGGCCAACTAACCTACAGATGTAGGATCTTAATTTGATCACCCTGTTGAGGGGGACTTTCCTGCAATGTAGAAAATGTAAAATGTTTAAAACATTTGAGGTTCAAAAACACTTCTGAAGTTTGTAATTTCCACATTGAAATGTCAGACTTGATTTAGCCTTTTGAGAAATGCATCAACCCCTACAGAAATGTAAATTAATTATAATTCACATAAAAATTCATATTTCCTGTTGCTGCAGGATTAGTTTCCTGCTGTAGCAAACTGGCTCAAATTAAGATCCTATATCTGTATAGGCTTAGCATCTACAGTACAACAAACTTGTAATTTTGGGCATGTACTGTAAAACTTTTCATGAAACTATTGTACTGCACATTTTGGATAATCAAAATTTCTCAGCACAATGATCAATTTTGTTTAGATTTTAACACAACCCCTGAGACTTCTGGCAAGTTTGGAGTATTAATTAAGGTTGCAAAATTCATGAACAACCATTGAAATGAGAAAGTATTTTTCACACACAACAAGTTTAATTTAGATATGGTTGATGTGAATGTCTAAATATTACAGTTGTGAATTATCCAAAGGGAGCGTCTGCCTGCTGTTTTTATCTGAATGACATCTCCCCATGTGTAATTCACAAGTTTTTGTGCATGAAGTTGCATTAGGAGAAATTCCATGCAGCCTTGATGGAACATAGGAATGTGAGATGGAATCTACACCTCTATTATGATGATAGAAACCCTCATTATTTTGTTGAATGCTTTTTTTTGTTGAATGCTTTTTAATTTTGAGCGTATAATGTCTATATAGCCTGCCATACACTTTCTCAGTCTGAACTTCTAACGTGAGTGGGGTGGTGTGGCTTCGTGACATTGATCACAAGATCGCAAGAGCAGCTGCTCACAGATTTGACAGCTACAACGCAGTTCCATCTCCATCACAGCTTATACATCTGCTGTGCTTCTGTCTGCTATCGCCAGATAATGCTTGATCTGATTGAATCTAGGCTTTATTAGAGTATAAAAGAAGATAGTTTTGGTCATAAAGTCAGTTTAGTCTAAAACAGTTTTGTGAGATGTGGTTATTTGGCAAACTTTCTTTTTTGTACTTTTATCCCCCATTTGTAGTTACAGTCTTGTCCCGTCACTGCAACTCCCGTACAGACTCAGGAGAGGTGAAGGTTGAGAGCCATGTGTCCACCAAAACACAGCCCTGCCAAGCCACACTGCCCACTTAACCCAGCCACACCAATGTGTTGGAGGAAACAATGTACAACTGACAACCAAAGTCAACATGCATGCGCCCGGCCCACCACAGGAGTCACTAGAGCCATCCCCTAACCCAGACAACACTGGGCCAACTGTGCACCGCCTCATGGGTCTCCCAGTCACAGCCAACTGTGACACAGCATGGGATTGAACCCAGGTCTGTAGTAACACCTTCAGCACTGCGATGCACTGCCATAGACCTCTGCGCCACTCAGGAGGCCAACATTTCTTAATTAACCAAATCTAAAACAAAGCTAAATCAACTAATTGATGTGATCGAGTCCTTCAGCATTATGGCTGAAGCCTGATAGAGAAAGAGTTTCTTACCTTGAGTGGTTCAAGATAGCCTTCCAGTGCAGGATGGAAGGAAGTTAGAGCACTGAGACTGAGGTGTGCTTTTTCAACCATTTGGTCAAAGAGATAGCTGAATGTGTAAGCTGAAAAACACTGGTAAAACAAGTGGAAAACATCCATTCTATGATCGACATTGAGGTGCTGGGATGCGAGGCCGAATTGCTGTGGATGCCAGGAATGGAGTGAAAACGTCAGGAGGACTACATGAGAAGACTACTATAGGGGTTTTCTAGTTTTTCTTTCTACTGATGAAGAAAAAATACAGTATTACCCTATGCTGGAAAATCAACAAAAAAAATCCCCATTCATCATTGATTCTAATCACTTTATTTCAATACATATTACTAATACAAAATAGTATGTACAAAGGCTAAACTAGGTATTTTTTGCATAGACGGAACAGTGAGGTTAAAGAAAGCCAGAATGGAATGGCACAGTAAACTCCAATAACTACCACACAGGAAGGACAGATGACTTCATGGGGTAAAGCTCAGTAAAAAAAATACTCGTACCCACATCAAGCAGTAAAAATACTAGATAAAATGGCCAATGTTATAGGATGCTCATCATCTGTAGAAAACAACTGTCATTTGAGTTTCTATTAAGATAGTTCATCACACTGTCTGCCGTACCGGTCCCTTAGGTTTAATTTAATTTAAAAGAGCACATTTTTTTGGGGGGGGTCGCTTGGTGTAGCCTAACCGCTGAAAACAGCTCACTCATTGGTTCACTGCTGTTTGAAAATCTTACAATATACCAAAATGTTCTGTTTTTTTAGATTCAAACATATACGGCATAGTTAACAGTGCCAACAAAAAAGCAACACATCAACAATGTCAGTCTTCAAACATGAAAGGCAAATGAGTGTACAGGGTATCATGGAATTTTGTGACACACTTTCCTTTATTTCAAAAATAGCAGGATTTAAAGAATGAAATGTAGTGCACCACCTTATATTCAGAGTGATTTTACATGTAGCAGAGAAACTCCACAGGACAAGGCTGACATGTAGCAGATAATACTGCCGTTTGCCACGACACTACATCAAACACACTATTCAAGAGCATACACTTCAGAACAGCTCAGATAGTCAGCTTTAGTGGTGGGGGATTAGAGAAGAGATCATAAAAATATGTCAAAGGTGGTAGATAGAAATGAGCTGCTTCCTTTCAAATTCCCTCATAGCCGACAAAACCCCAACAACCATTCTTCCCTTTCCGTCTCTAGTCTGTGGCAGTGTTTCCATGTGAAGAGAGTCCATACTTAATGCTCATTCCAAATCCATGCATGAAATGTATCTCTCACTACAAGCTGCAGTAGTGTAAAAACATGAATACAGTACTAACCTCAAAAAAACATATGAACATTTCATATACACTGCTCCTGAATGAAAATGTACAAATGCAAACAAACTATCAAAGGAATAAAATATGAATAAAAGAACAATTAATGGGTAGGATATTAGTTAACACCCATACAGCGGAGAAAATGATTTCCAAAAATATACAGTCAGAGAGAGCGTAGGTGTTAGTTGGTAAGATCCTGCTGTCATTTAGAATTTCATTTCATATCAAATGATGCCAATAGGTATTAGGTTCATGAGTTCCTTCCTACTGTAGAGGTGCAACTGCAACAGTTGATCATTTGTGAAATTAGATTATTTACACTCAGGACTAGCATAAGCTTAATGCAGTAAAAGGAATTATGTTGCTTAGTCAGTGTCATCTGAGATTTAACACATTCCACAGGGCAAGGTTGGGCAGGCATTTATAAAAGTGGTACAGGCATGGTTAAAGACATACCGCAGATAATAGAATAGCACTCTTAATTTAAAAGATCTTCGTATATCGTCCTACTCTGACTGCATGTTCCTCCCTCAAAACGGGACTTGGATAAATGCCTGTGGCAAAGTTAAGACAGGAAGGTGGTTTAGTTGCACCTTGAACAGGAAAGTTTCTTTTATCTTCAAATCTCCCGTCTAACTATCTTTTTATAATCCCGAGGATAAAATACTAATGATGTTATGTTCTCCGGATAACTGACAGTGAGCTTCAGACAAAACAAAGCCAAGTAGAACATAGTAAAACAGCATATTGTATAAAAGCAAGAGACAAGAACAATTTGTGTTAAAGTAACAGGCCTTCTTATACTGCACCCCTACAAACATGAACAAACAACAATTGTTAAAACACTGAGAAACCAATTGATGATGGGAGAATGTGAGAGAAGCAAAGACATGAATGAAGTCCCTCAGAAGAACAGAAACATTTCTGAATGGTTGAAAACTGACATTTCAAAGAGGGCAGTGGCAGTTACACGTTACATGAATGACAACGGAAAAGCAGTTTGTGATTTTGAGATGATTCTTGAACCACGTCTGACATATAAACAGTGTGAAGCTGGTTCGTCTTCGGGATTTTTAAATATATATCTATCTATCTTCATGCTGAAGAGGCTATTCTGCATTTCATTCAACATCAAACCATTCCACCCCAAATCAGTTCACACAATGTGGCAATGTCAGACTTTTACAATACAGTAATGATCCCAGATATGATCAGTGATGTCTATGATGTTAGATGCAGTATTACATCTGGGAGCAACATAGTGACAAATAAAACTCCCCTCACCACCACCCAATCTTACTCAAGGGAGAGGGTGCAAGGATTTACAAGGGAGGTACAAAGGATACACATGTAGGTCTACACTTTACAGCAAACAAGTTCTTAAGGGACCAAAAACAACTGTCACGTCACTACAAATGTCTATCCTGGCATGTACCTTGCAGAATTTGCTGGAGCGCTAAATTGTGATGACTGTTTGTGGATGCACCCAGGCTGAGGGGATGTGAAGCCTGTGCTTTACATCAGCAGCTGTCATGTTTTCCCTGTGGAGTATGACGGGGGCATCCGGTGAATCAGAGGTAAAGGTGAGCAACAACCAACTGAGCCTGTGACGCAGCTACACACAAACCAGCATCTGCTGCAATCTACCACTATGTAGGGTACGTACATCCCAATATGTTCAAATAAAGATGTCCTAATCAGCCTTAATTAATGTCCTTAGATGATCCTGCAGATGATCCTTGCTGCAGACAGAGAGTGTAAAAGCTAGGCAGCAGTGTCTCTGAGCTAGCTGTGTTTGGTTACATTAGCTCTACTTCCCCTTTATTCTTCATGTAGCAGCAATGCAGTGTCAGAGTTCTTACACTTCTTATCCCAAGCAGAATCCTAGCCCCTAACCCTCCTACATCTGTAAGATCACATTTATTAGGGCCTCCTGGGTGGCGCAGTGGTTAAGGGTGCTGTACTGCAGCGCCAGCTGTGCCACCAGAGACTCTCTGGGTTCGTGCCCAGGCTCTGTCGTGACCGGGAGGTCCGTGGGGCGACGCACAATTGGCCTAGCGTCGTTTGGCTGGTAGGGAAATCCTTGTCTCATCGCGCACCAGTGACTCCTGTGGCGTGGCGGGCCGGGCACAGTGCGCGCCAATCAAGGTTGCACGGTGTTTCCTCCGACACATTGGTGCGGCTGGCTTCCGGGTTGGATGGTGCTGTGTTAAGAAGCAGTGCGGCTAGGTTGGGTTGTGTATTGGAGGATGCATGACTTTTAACCTTCGTCTCTCCTGAGCCTGTACGGGAGTTGTAGCGATGAGACAAGATAGTAGCTACTAAACAATTGGATACCATGAAATTGGGGAGAAAAATGGGTAAAATTCAAAAAAATAAAAATATTACATTTTTTAGCTTTGCAACTTCTGGGCCCGATTATCTAACTTCTTTTCAAATTTCCCAAAGTACAGTAAACATTCAGCCAGTTCAGCCAACCTCCATGTTAATGATGAATCAGTTTATCGATTACTACAAGCAGACGGTTGGCAGTGAACACCTCTTAAAGTTCTCTCTTCTTCTGCACGATGACATGTTAAAGGAAAACTAGGTTGCATTCATTAGGGCAAGCATTGGAAAATGTGCGTTTCCAGGTAGTCCCACACTGTTTCGGTCTGTTTTAATGGAGCCTAATGGACATGATCCTGTTGGTAAAGCCCTCCTAAGTAGTTTAGAGTGTAGATATCCAAGTGGCCTGAACAGAACTACACTTATTGTTCAGGACTCCTGTGGTTGAGCCATACATTGACCTACGTTGTGGCGCCAGTAACAGGACGCGTTGCCGTATCTAAACCACTGCATCACCTTTTGATCCGATTCCCTCCCTCACCTTCCACCCCCTCTGTGACAGACTGAAGCAGGGGATGTGCTTTGAAAACTACAACAGCAGGAGCATCCAGACTAGAGGTGTAGATAGATACATCATCACTTAGTCTAGAAGGAATGTCAGTGGAAATGTGTACTGCGAAGAGTTTCTAACCCTTCTGCCGTTCTGACATGTAAAAAGAAAGAGAGAGAGAGGAAGAGGAGAGAGCGAGAGAGAAGGAGATGGAGAAAGAGAGGGATTTGTTTTTTAAAGAGTTCAGGTGTGCAAGAGGAGAAACAGCAGAGAAACTCTTCAGACGATCAATGCTGTAGTAGACGTTTGAAGGCAGCCATCCATCCAGCAGTTCTGTTCTCTCTCTCCTCTCAAATCTCACGCTGCCTCCACTGCAGTAGCAGCTCCATCAGTCTGATCTAATGCTGCAGTCACTAGTCTCAGCCCTCAGAGAGAGAGAGAGAGAGAGCACCAGATATGTGCCAGTCCTGACGGGCCCGTATTAAACACATTCATTTTGTAACCGTCTATTTATTTTATTTCAGAATGGAAGTACTGGTGGTTATAGACTATCTTAAGATGAATGCACTAATTGTAATTCACTCTGGATAAGTGTCTGCTAAATGACTAAACTTTGAAATGTAAATGTAGGTGGAAGTTGAAAAGAGAACAACACTGGTATGTTTCTTTGTGTGTTGCATGGTGAGATGGTTATCTGGGTGATTTGGTTGAAATGACTATTGATTTCAAGATTTGTAATTCTTCCTATCACAGAACATTCCTGACGTTCCAAGAACCTGTCTGAATCCAGAGCACCACGCACTAAGGACTCCTGGCATTATAACCTTGATCCTAACCCCTGACCTCTGGCCATCCACAGCCTCAGCCTCATCCATTTTACAGCTCTGACAAGAGATAAGACTTAGCATATCAAACACTCCATTCCATATGAGCATAAAGAACACATTTAGAAAAACAATCATGTTGTAATGGGGGAAAGAAACATTGTTGTCTGACTTTTTCAATAACAAAAAGTTCCAGGGAGTAGAAAACTAGCATGCTATGTTGGAGCCTTTCATCATTTACAAGGAAAAGTTAACATAAATAATCAACACGACAAAATCCATGAAAGCCAGGAGGGAACTACAATATCTGTTTTGTTGTCTTCTCTTTCTTTGCCTTGCAGGGGGATGTGAGTATTAGTAAAGCGTTTGTCGTTTCACAAAATTCGTACTTCCCACAAAACTGTTAGTACAAGCACCCCAAAAATAGAAATGTACTTCTGAAGAGGAGAGCGATAACCTAAGGGTTCCTTGCCAAAATATATTTGTCCTTTTATCTTCCAGTCCCATTTTTCTTTGGCAAATGAATGGTGGAGTGGACAGAGCAGAGGAGGAGGGTGACACAGCTGCAGTGTGTACAGGGTTTCTGGGAAGAATGGGGAGGCTTAGTGATGCAGTGGGTAAGGGGGGGATAGGGGGTCATCCAGAGTCTTTCCCATCAGGCAGCGTATGGGGCTCGTTTCACTGTGTGCCTTCTGTCACCCGCTAAGCGTCGTACTTCTTCCCCGTTCTATGGATTTGGTGGAACAGTGTCATGGAGAACGCCATGCCGAGGAGCTGCAGAGGAGAGGGAGAACACAGTGAATTTGAAGTCTAAATGGGTTTTATTATTGTTATTAACACAATGAATGGTACAGTACAGCCAGCTCTGAGTGATGTGTATACAGATGTAAGATCTTAATTTGAGCCAGTTTGCTACAGCAGGAAAAAATCTTGCAGCCACAGGAAATGCAAATTATTATTTGGATTATAATTAATGGATATTTTTGTCAGACATTAAGTATCTTGTATAAAAAAAAATATTGTCTGTGTCAAATCAAATTGTATTAGTCACATGCGCCGAATACAACAGCGAAATGCTTACTTACGAGCCCCTAACCAACAGTGCAGTTAAAAAAAATATGGATAAGAATAAGAGATAAAAGTAACAAGTAATTAAAGAGCAGCAGTAAAATAACAATAGCGAGACTATAAACAGGGGGGTACCAGTATAGAGTCAATGTGCAAGGGCACCAGTTAGTTTAGGTATTATGTACATGAAGGAAGAGTTATTAAAGTGACTATGTATTGATGACAACATAGAGTATCAGTGGTGTAAAGAGGGGGGGAGCAATGCAAATAGTCTGGGTAGGCATTTGGCTAGATGTTCAGGAGTCTTATGGCTCTTGGACCTAGACTTGGCGCTCAGGTACCGCTTGCTGTGCAGTAGCAGAGAGAACAGCCTATGACTAGCGTGGCTGGAGTCTTTCACAATTTTTAGGGTCTTCCTCTGACACTGCCTGGTATGGAGGTCCTGGATGGCAGGAAGCTTTACCCTTGTGATGTAATGGCCCGTTTGCACTACCCTCTGTAGTGCCTTCGGAGTCGGAGTCCGAGCAGTTGCCATACCAAGCAGCGATGCAACCAGTCAGGATGCTCTCGATGGTGCAGCTGTTCAGCCTTTTAAGGATCTGAGGACCCATGCCAAATTTTTTCAGTCTCCTGAGGGGGAATAGGTTTTGTTGTGCCCTCTTCACGACTGTCTTGGTGTGCTTGGACCATGTTGGGGTATCCTAGTGGTTAGAGTGTTTGACTGGTGACTGAAATGTTGCAAGGGCAAATCCCTGAGCTGATAAGGTAAAAATCTGTCATTCTGCCCCTGAAGGAGGCAGTTAACCCACTGTTCCTAGGCTGTCATTGAAAATAAGAATTTGTTCTTAACTGACTTGCCTAGTTAAATAAATAAAAATTTGTTTGTTGGTGATGTGGACACCAAGGAACTTGAAGCTTTCAACCTGCTCCACTGCAGCCCCGTCGATGAGAATGGGGGCGTGCTTGGTCCTGTAGTATTTTCAAATACACAGTCAAAAACAAGTACTTTTATTTGAGTATTTGAATCGTTAATTGTAAAAAATAAAAAAATTAAATACTTGACCAAATTGTATTTAAGAAGATTTTCAAATAATTCTTTAAAAATACTATTTTTAAATACCTGGGTAAATGCATGCAAGTGTATTTGAGTCAGTGTATTCACATTTTTTAATACTTCCCAAACTTCGGACGTTTGTGATATTTGAAATCGTATTTGAAACCTGGTCAGACTTTTGTAGCGGTTGATTTTTTGTAAGGTAAAATCAAGTCTGAAATTTCGAAGGGGAAATGACAAACTTCAGAAGCCTATTTAAACCTCAAATACTCTACAAGTTGCAGAAAGTTCTCCTGCAACAGGGTGATAAAATGAAGATCCTACATCTGTACTGTGCTACACTAGTGTTGTGTTACCTCTCTCCACACATAACAAACTTCCTCTGTATCTCACTGAAGGAATAACATGAGATAAGTGAGCGCATTATGTCAATTAGGCAAATTTTGATGCACCTGAAAAAAATTGTATTCTCTTTGAAGTTTTCCATTAAGAAATAGCCTGTGATACGCACGACTACTTTCACATCAAACAAAGTCGGAAGGCTGATCCTAAATTCTTTATCTGAAGCAGTAAGGACGGGAGTGAGTGGTACTCTTTATTATAGAACAGACCTGGGTTCAAATACTATTTAAAATCTTTTAAAAACCTTCAGCGTTTGCCTTAGCCTGCCTGGAGTGCCATATGGATGGGGTTTACAGTTTTGAGACTGAAACCAGGTCTGTTACAGAAGCAGACTGCACTTACTGCAGCCAGAAGTTACCTTGAGTGTGTAATCACAGTTATTATACCAGTCTCCAGAGCAAGGCTAAGCACACACCACAGATCACACCCCAAACCATACACTGTCACACACAGACCCACAACCTTGCTGTGTGTATGTACTGACATGTATGTGTAACCGATAGATGTACACACACACACTACATGTTCATGTTTTGAAATGTATGTCAATTGTATATCTGGTGTCGGACCCCTGGCATACAGGTGTACTGTACTGTCTCACTAATGGGCTGTGGGATGTTATCTAGGTGGTGGGGTCAGGTCAAAGGTCAAAGCCCTGCAGAGGAAAGGGGAAGGGTCTATTGTCCTTCTGCTGCTGCATGCTCAGCCTACTATATACTATGCTTTAGAGGAGATCCAGATCCCCATTCTCTCTCATTCTCTTTCCTGCTCTCTTTCTCTCCCTCCCTCTCAAACACCCTATGCAAATGTTAGGTGTGTTTGGGATTTGTGTGTGTGCAGACAGAAGCATACCATCCCTGTGGTACAGTCTAAAATCATGGTGACTACACTAGTCTACATGAAAGAGATTGGGCTCTGCTGCCTCTGAGACAGAGGGTTGGTGATAGCAGAGTGACAGAATGCTGGAGTTAGACAGGTAGGGAAGACAGGAAGGGTAGACAAGGAGACAGACAGGTAGGGAAGACAGGAAGGGTAGACAAGGAGACAGAAAGGTAGGGAAGACAGGATGGGTAGACAAGGAGACAGACAGGTAGGGAAGACAGGAAGGGTAGACAAGGAGCAGACAGGTAGGGCACACAGAGAATCACACAATAACAGAAGATAGTCAGACAAAAAGGAAAGTGAGTCAGACTTCTGAGTTGGGTACTTTAGGTTAGTCAGAGAGACAGACCACAAGGACAGAGAGACAGGCATGTACTTTAGGTTAGTCAGAGAGACAGACCACAAGGACAGAGAGACAGACAGGTACTTTAGGTTAGTCAGAGAGACAGACAGGTACTTTAGGTTAGTCAGAGAGACAGACCACAAGGACAGAGAGACAGACAGGTACTTTAGGTTAGTCAGAGACACAGACCACAAGGACAGAGAGACAGACAGGTACTTTAGGTTAGTCAGAGACACAGACCACAAGGACAGAGAGACAGACAGGTACTTTAGGTTAGTCAGAGACACAGACCACAAGGACAGAGAGACAGACAGGTACTTTAGGTTAGTCAGAGGGACAGACAGGTACTTTAGGTTAGTCAGAGAGACAGACCACAAGGACAGAGAGACAGACAGGTATTTTAGGTTAGTCAGAGGGACAGACAGGTACTTTAGGTTAGTCAGAGAGACAGACCACAAGGACAGAGAGAGAAACAGGTACTTTAGGTTAGCAACAGAGACAGACAGGTACTTTAGGTTAGTCAGAGAGACAGACCACTAGGACAGACAGAGCGAGAGACAGGTACTTTAGGTTAGTAAGATTGCACACCAGAAGGACAGCGAGACAGAGATGTACTTTAGGGTAGACAGAGAGACAGACCACTAGGACAGACAGAGCGAGAGACAGGTACTTTAGGTTAGTAAGATTGCACACCAGAAGGACAGCGAGACAGAGATGTACTTTAGGGTAGACAGAGAGTAAGACAAGAAGGACACACATGAGGAACATAGAGATGCAGCAGCATGCTGAGATCTCTTTATCAGGTCTCATATCACTTCCAAGTGTCTGGCTCTGGATCCAGCTCCAGTGTTCAGCACAGCGCCAGGGGGATTTCATTCCCTCAGACAGGACCAGGGTGCACCAGACACCATCTTCAATATTTCAGTATGGCAGAATGTGTGTGTGCTACTACACTCACGGAGCATGGACCTTATTACGGGGCTGTCTCTCACAGGCAGGGTGAGAGAGGAGTCACTCACACACACATGCTCCATGGAGAGCTTGCTGCTTACCTGCACTACCAAGATGCACATGCCAATGGTTCCCATGAGATGCTTATTGTCATCGAGCCACTCCTCCACCTTCTCATAGCAGCCCTAGGGGACAGAAGGATAACAATAGAAGAGTGAGTGGACACTAGCACCTGACAGAGAGAGAGTGAGAAAGAAGAGAAATAGAAGAGAGAAGGATACAGGGCGATGGAGAAGATATAGAGGAATAGTGATAGTTGATGGAGATGAATAATGGTCTGCCGAAATTGTCAAGCAATTTAACACGGTACATTTTGAATGTGGGAGACATTAAATATTTCAGACAAACAAGGGTATTCAGAAAAGAACACAGACGCAGTTAAATCACTGTAGGTATCATCTCTGGTTCATGCATACGGCGAGTTCATTCGCAGGTCACAATTACTATCTCCATCTGGCGGGGGGAGTTTGTTACAGTTTCAGCTGTTACAGTGTGTCCTGTCTATACTGAAACATACATGACTATCTGGTCATCCCCGCTGGGCAGGATTACATGGCAAATATTAGAACTGAAGTCCCTGATGTTTTATATTGTAAATGCTCAGGACCGGCATGTTGTCCGGTCCTCTAGCAGTCTCTATAGGCGTACCACAGGGTTCAATTCTCAGGCCGACTCTTTTCTCTGTGTATATCATTGATGTTGCTCTTGCTGCAGGCGATTCCCTGATCCACCTCTACGCAGACCACACCATTCTGTATACTTCTGGCCCTTCCTTGGACACTGTGCTATCTAACCTCCAAACGAGCTTCAATGCCATACAACACTCCTTCCATGGCCTCCAACTGCTCTTAAACGCTAGTAAAACCAAATGCATGCTTTTCAACCGTTCGCTGCCTGCACCCGCCCGCCCGACTAGCATCACCACCCTGGATGGTTCCGACCTAGAATATGTGGACATCTTTAAGTACCTAGGTGTCTGGCTAGACTGCAAACTCTCCTTCCAGACTCATATCAAACATCTCCAATCCAAAATCAAATCTAGAGTCGGCTTTCTATTTCGCAACAAAGCCTCCTTCACTCATGCCGCAAAACTTACCCTAGTAAAACTGACTATCCTACCGATCCTCGACTTCGGCGATGTCATCTACAAAATAGCTTCCAATACTCTACTCAGCAAACTGGATGCAGTTTATCACAGTGCCATCCGTTTTGTTACTAAAGCACCTTATACCAACCACTGCGACCTGTATGCTCTAGTCGGCTGGCCCTCGCTACATATTCGTCACCAGACCCACTGGCTCTAGATCATCTACAAGTCTATGCTAGGTAAAGCTCCGCCTTATCTCAGTTCACTGGTCACGATGGCAACACCCACCCGTAGCACGCGCTCCAGCAGGTGTATCTCACTGATTATCCCTAAAGCCAAAACCTCATTTAGCCACCTTTCCTTCCAGTTCTCTGCTGCCTGCGACTGGAACGAATTGCAAAAATCACTGAAGTTGGAGACTTTTATCTCCCTCACCAACTTTAAACATCTGCTATCTGAGCAGCTAACCGATTGCTGCAGCTCTACATCGGTATATAGCCCACCCAATTTACCTACCTCATCCCCATACTCTTTTTATTTTATTTACTTTTCTACTCTTTTGCACACCAGTATCTCTACCTGCACATGACCATCTGATCATTTATCACTCCAGTGTTAATCTGCTAAATTGTAATTATTCGCCTACCTCCTCATGCCTTTTGCACACAATGTATATAGACTCTTTTTAAAAATGTTCTACTGTGTTATTGACTTGTTTATTGTTTACTCCATGTGTAACTCTGTGTTGTCTGTTCACACTGCTATGCTTTATCTTGGCCAGGTCGCAGTTGCAAATGAGAACTTGTTCTTAACTAGCCTACCTGGTTAAATAAAGGTGAAAAAAAATATTTCAAACTGCTTTACGCATAATGAAAGCAAAAGTTTACATGGTGACCAAAAATGCAGACCATTTAAAATCTTAATGATATTCAAAACAATTTAATCCTTATCTTAACACACTTGCAAATGAACTAGTTTAGTAATATAATAATAACAATAATAATAGTATACATAATAATATAATAACATATGTTATTTAGCTTTTATCCATTTAAAAAATATAGATTTTTTTTTTCTGAGCAGAAAAGTGCTCTTTGTTTTCCCAGGCTTGTGACATTGGCAAATACATTGGATTGCACATTACCTACAGATGTAGGATCTTAATTTGAGCCAGTTTGCTACAGCAGGAAAAAAGTCCTGCAGCCACAAGATATTAATTATTTTCTGGATTACAATTAATGGACAAGGGAAAATCAAGTCTGACATTTTAAAGGGAAAATTACAAACTTCAGAAGTCTTTTTAAACAAGTGTAAAATCTTGTGACTGCCCAGTGCCCACCCAGTCCACTCACCCTTGTCCAAAACATGTTGGTGGAGTTGCGTCCGCATTCTTGGTAGTGCTCCTGGCAGCAGCGGTCGGGCACCATTTTCTCCTTGAGGGCCTCATGCCAATCTGTGTACCCTACCACCCCACAACACTTCCACTGCACACACACACACACACACACACACACACACACACACACACACACACACACACACACACACACACACACACACACACACACACACACACACACACACACACAGTTAGTGCTACCGGTCTGTGAGCCCTTAAACCAAATCTGATAAATACCACAGTAAGTAGTCTACTGTAATTATTTATGCTCCCTGTACAATGCAGTCCCTATGTAGCTTCAAGGAGCCCATAGCATATTTGAAGAAACAATATGGACTTTCCATACTGGATGTTCCATTAATAATACATTTTTAAACATTCATGGTAAATAAGGCTTTGCTATAGAGTAAATGCACTATCCTGAGGTGAACTTGAGTCCACATGAAAGTTAGTGTGCAGTCATGATTATACCAGAGTGTTCAGTGTGTTCACATACTACAAACCTCTGCTTGGATGATGTTCCATGCATTCCTAAGGCCTACGTTGTTGTCTGTGTTGTACAGAGACAAGCCATCCTTCAGGTCCTGCTTGGCATTCTCACTGACCTGAGGACAGATCACAGACAACACAGAAACCTTGATTACAACAATACGTGCTTCGCATTCTCGCTGACCTTAGGACAGATAACACAACCCTGAGTTAGATAGATAGCTTCAGGTGAGCTAGAAATCTGGAAGAAACATTGAAATATACTGTATATCTATTTGACTTTGACTGACGTCACTCGAATCCCTCCACTGAGCTTACATTTAAATATGCCTTATGTATTGCTATAGCATTTTCCTCTCGACTGGATCTTAACAATAAGACCAGTGCTCATGCCATATCTGGTGGAGATACATATTTCAATGCTTGGCTGTTCCACAGCAGCCCTGTATACCTAGAGGGCTGGGAAATTGCGATAGAATACTGTAGACGGAGAATGGAGATGAGAGTCATTATATTGGGAAATTACACTGTGGAGTGGTTGCTGATTATTTCACAAGGAAGGAAGGAATGGGGCTGGGGCTGGGGAAAGCAATTTGTATCATATTGAAATCTTAAAACGTAAGCACGGTGTCTGTAGAAGTACAAGATTTCCCCCCATTGAAGTGAATGGCACATTTATTGTGCCAATACGGTCAGTGGAAGATACAAGGATATGCAGTGTGTCTGTCATCTCTAATCTACACTCTGAGATGAAGCACAAACAGACTGACTGAGGAAAAGTTGAACAATGTTTCCATTTACATTTCAGTCGTTTAGACGACGGTCTTATCAAGAGCGACTTACAGTTAAGTGTATTCGTCTTAAGATAGCTGTGTGAGACAACAACATTGTTACTAAAGACTGGCTCGTTGTTTGGTAAAAGGTAAAAATTAATATGAAAGGACCGGACATCAAAGTACAATACTTCTGGACAGGAACTGAGCAGTCAGAGAATAACAACAATCGATTCTTGCTGAGGATATTGAAATATAAGATGACCCTTTGAAAGACCAGTAGGCCCCTACTATTCTGTGTCACAATCAGTGAGCCACAGCAAAACATTTGAACTCATTTGAATTATCTTGAGTGATACATACTGATTCATAATCGGTGTGAAAAAAATAAAACAAGTGTAAATAAATGATTTGCTGAATTAATCATAAGAGAGGAATTTGTTTCTTCAGAGTAATTATAATTTCACAAAGAATAAAAAATGATCATTAATCATACATAACCCACTTAAATTCTCCCAAATCTTTGAAATAAGATTACTATAATTTCGAATCATCCTTTTTTTCTCCCTCTCTCTGCCAAAGTGGAGCAGTGTGTGCGTAATGTACCTCATCAGTCGGGAGGAATCATCATATCTGTCTCTTAGTGCTCTCCATCATTTCCCTGCACAATCATCCATCTCTCCCTCTCTCAGCCCCATGTCTCCATCTCTCCACTATCATCCAGCTCTCCCTCTCTCAGCCCCATGTCTCCATCTCTCCACTATCATCCAACACTCCCTCTCTCAGCCCCATGTCTCCATCTCTCCACTATCATCCAGCTCTCTCTCAGCCCCATGTCTCCAGCCCCATGTCTCCATCCCATGTCTCCACTCTCCACTATCATCCATCTCTCCCTCTCTCAGCCCCATGTCTCCATCTCTCCACTATCATCCATCTCTCAGCCCCATGTCTCCATCTCTCCACTATCATCCATCTCTCCCTCTCTCAGCCCCATGTCTCCATCTCTCCACTATCATCCATCTCTCCCTCTCTCAGCCCCATGTCTCCATCTCTCCACTATCATCCATCTCTCCCTCTCTCAGCCCCATGTCTCCATCTCTCCACTATCATCCATCTCTCAGCCCCATGTCTCCATCTCTCCCTCTCATCCATCTCTCCTCTCCCCATGTCTCCATCTCTCCACTATCATCCCATCTCAGCCCCATGTCTCCATCTCTCCCTATCATCCATCTCTCCCTCATCCATGTCTCCACTATCATCCATCTCTCCACATGTCTCCATCTCTCAACCCCATGTCTCCACCTCTATCATCCATCTCTCACTCTCTCAGCCCCATGCCCCATGTCTCCATCTCTCCACTATCATCCATCTCTCCCTCTCTCAGCCCCATGTCTCCATCTCTCCACTATCATCCCTCAGCCCCATGTCTCCATCTCTCCACTATCATCCATCTCTCCCTCTCTCAGCCCCAGCCCCATGTCTCCATCTCTCCACATGTCTCATCCATCTCTCTCAGCCCCATGTCTCCATCTCTCCACTATCATCCATCTCTCCCTCTCTCAGCCCCATGTCTCCATCTCTCCACTATCATCCATCTCTCCCTCTCTCAGCCCCATGTCTCCATCTCTCCACTCCACTATCCATCCACCATCCATCTCTCCCTCTCTCAGCCCCATGTCTCCATCTCTCCACTATCATCCAGCTCTCAGCCCCATGTCTCCATCTCTATCATCAGCCCCATGTCTCCATCTCTCCACTATCATCCATCCATCTCTCAGCCCCATGTCTCCATCTCTCCACTATCATCCATCTCCTCTCTCAGCCCCATGTCTCCATCTCTCCACTATCATCCATCTCTCCCTCTCTCAGCCCCATGTCTCCATCTCTCCACTATCATCCATCTCTCCCTCTCTCAGCCCCATGTCTCCATCTCTCCTCTCCATCATCCATCTCTCAGCCCCATGTCTCCATCTCTCCACTATCATCCATCTCTCCATCTCTCAGCCAGCCCCATGTCTCCATCTCTCCACTATCATCCATCTCTCAGCCCCATGTCTCCAGCCCCATGTCTCCATCTCCACTGTCATCCATCTCTCAGCCCCATGTCTCCATCTCTCCACTATCATCCATCTCTCCCTCTCTCAGCCCCATGTCTCCATCTCTCCACTATCATCCATCTCTCCCTCTCTCATGTCTCCATCTCTCCACTATCATCCATGTCCCATGTCTCCATCTCTCCCTCTCTCAGCCCCATGTCTCCATCAGCCCCTGCACAATCATCCATCTCTCCTCTCTCAGCCCCATGTCTCCATCTCTCCACTATCATCCATCTCGCACTCTCTCAGCCCCATGTCTCCATCTCTCCACAATCATCCATCTCTCCCTCTCTCAGCCCCATGTCTCCATCTCTCCACTATCATCCATCTCTCCCTCTCTCAGCCCCATGTCTCCATCTCTCCACTATCATCCAGCTCTCTCTCTCTCAGCCCCATGTCTCCATCTCTCCACTATCATCCATCTCTCCCTCTCTCAGCCCCATGTCTCCATCTCTCCACTATCATCCAGCTCTCAGCCCCATGTCTCCATCTCTCCACTATCATCCATCTCCCTCTCTCAGCCCCATGTCTCCATCTCTCCACTATCATCCATCTCTCCCTCTCTCAGCCCCATGTCTCCATCTCTCCACTATCATCCATCTCTCCTCTCTCAGCCCCATGTCTCCATCTCTCCTCTATCTCCATCTCTCTATCATCCATCTCCTCTCTCAGCCCCATGTCTCCATCTCTCCACTATCATCCATCTCTCCCTCTCTCAGCCCCATGTCTCCATCTCTCCACTATCATCCATCTCTCAGCCCCATGTCTCCATCTCTCCACTATCATCCATCTCTCTCAGCCCCATGTCTCCATCTCTCCACTATCATCCATCTCTCCCTCTCTCAGCCCCATGTCTCCATCTCTCCACTATCATCCATCTCTCCACTCTCAGCCCCATGTCTCCATCCCTCTCTCAGCCCCATGTCTCCATCTCTCCACTATCATCCATCTCTCAGCCCCATGTCTCCATCTCTCCACTATCTCTCCAGCCCCATGTCTCCATCTCTCCACTATCATCCATCTCTCCCTCTCTCAGCCCCATGTCTCCATCTCTCCCTCTCTCAGCCCCATGTCTCTCTCCACTATCATCCATCTCTCCCTCTCTCAGCCCCATGTCTCCATCTCTCCACTATCATCCATCTCTCCTCTCAGCCCCATGTCTCCATCTCTCTCCATCTCTCAGCCCCATGTCTCCATCTCTCCACTATCTCTCCACATCCATCTCTCCCTCTCTCAGCCCCATGTCTCCATCTCTCCACTATCATCCATCTCTCCCTCTCTCAGCCCCATGTCTCCATCTCTCCACTATCCATCCATGTCTCTCATCTCCCTCTCTCAGCCCCATGTCTCCATCTCTCCACTATCATCCAGCTCTCTCAGCCCTCTCCATCTCTCCTCTCCTCTCTCAGCCCCATGTCTCCATCTCTCCACTATCATCATCCAGCCCCATGTCTCCATCTCTCCACCTCTCTCAGCCCCATGTCTCCATCTCTCCACTATCATCCATCTCTCCTCTCTCAGCCCCATGTCTCCATCTCTCCACTATCATCCATCTCTCCCTCTCTCAGCCCCATGTCTCCATCTCTCCACTATCATCCATCTCTCCCTCTCTCAGCCCCATGTCTCCATCTCTCCACTATCATCCATCTCTCCCTCTCTCAGCCCCATGTCTCCATCTCTCCACTATCATCATCTCTCCCTCCTCAGCCCCATGTCTCCATCTCTCCACTATCATCCATCTCTCCATCTCTCCAGCCCCATCTCTCCTCTCAGCCCCATGTCTCCATCTCTCCACTCCACTCTCATCATCTCCATCGGTCCACTATCATCCATCTCTCTCTCTCAGCCCCATGTCTCCATCTCTCCACTATCATCCATCTCTCACTCTCTCAGCCCCTATGTCTCCATGTCTCTCAGCCCCATCCATCTCTCCACAATCATCCATCTCTCCCTCTCTCAGCCCCATGTCTCCATCTCTCCACTATCATCCATCTCTCCTCTCTCAGCCCCATGTCTCCATCTCTCCACTATCATCCATCTCTCCCTCTCTCAGCCCCATGTCTCCATCTCTCCACTATCATCCATCTCTCAGCCCCATGTCTCCATCTCTCCACTATCATCCATCTCTCCACTATCTCTCTCAGCCCCATGTCTCCATCTCTCCACTATCATCCATCTCTCCCTCTCTCAGCCCCATGTCTCCATCCCCATGTCTCCATCTCTCCACTATCATCCATCTCTCAGCCTCTCTCCAGCCCCAGCCCCATGTCTCCATCTCTCCACTATCTCCATCTCTCCACTATCATCCTCTCTCAGCCCCATGTCTCCATCTCTCCATGTCTCCATCTCTCCATCATCTCCCTCTCTCAGCCCCATGTCTCCATCTCTCACTATCATCCATCTCTCAGCCCCATGTCTCCATCTCTCCACTATCATCCATCTCTCTCTCTCAGCCCCATGTCTCCATCTCTCCACCATCCATCTTCTCCTCTCTCTCAGCCCCATGTCTCCATCTCTCCACTATCATCCATCTCTCCCTCTCTCAGCCCCATGTCTCCATCTCTCCACTATCATCCATCTCTCTCACATGTCTCCAGCTCTCCCTCTCTCAGCCCCATGTCTCCATCTCTCCACTATCATCCAGCTCTCCCTCTCAGCCCCATGTCTCCATGTCATCCATCTCTCCCTCTCTCAGCCCCATGTCTCCATCTCCACTATCATCCATCTCTCTCTATCATCCCATCTCCAGCCCCATGTCTCCATCTCTCCACTATCATCCATCTCTCCATCCATCTCTCCCTCTCTCAGCCCCATGTCTCCATCTCTCCCTCTCTCAGCCCCATGTCTCCATCTCTCCACTATCATCGAGCTCTCCTTCTCTCAGCCCCATGTCTCCATCTCTCCACTATCATCCACTATGTCTCCAGCTCCACTATCAGCCCCATGTCTCCATCTCTCAGCCCCATGTCTCCATCTCTCCACTATCATCCATCTCTCAGCCCCATGTCTCCATCTCTCCACTATCATCCATCTCTCCCTCTCTCAGCCCCATGTCTCCATCTCTCCACTATCATCCAGCTCTCCCTCTCTCAGCCCCATGTCTCCATCTCTCCACTATCATCCATCTCTCCCTCTCTCAGCCCCATGTCTCCATCTCTCCACTATCATCCAGCTCTCCCTCTCTCAGCCCCATGTCTCCATCTCTCCACGATCATCCATCTCTCAGCCCCATGTCTCCACCTCTCCACTATCATCCATCTCTCAGCCCCATGTCTCCACCTCTCCACTATCATCCATCTCTCACTCTCTCAGCCCCATGTCTCCTTCTCTCCACTATCATCCAGCTCTCCCTCTCTCAGCCCCATGTCTCCATCTCCCACTGAGTCTCTCTCTACTCTCTCCCTCCTTCCTACCGCTCTACTCTCTCTTGCTCATTACTGCTCCCCACAGCCACACAATCACAGGAGAGAACAGGGGACCAGTCATCATTGAGCCCAAAAGCACCTTCTTCGAACCTGGCTTGAAATGCAACATAATGATCAAGTGTTTACCACAGTTAGCGAGGCATACTAATGACTGCAAAACAACGACAGGCTTGATCTCTCACTACTTTGATCAATTTTTCTCTATTCACAGCAGAAATGGTTGCAAACACATTGTGTGAGTTCTGATAAAACGCTTGACTCAAGTCTATACTGATGGTGAAGTAGTTCCCTGATAGCAAAACTATGCCGTTCCTAGAGAAAAATCACTCATGATGAGATTAACTTTCCTCAGCAGCTGTCAAAATGCATCAACAGAATACCTAAAGGAGACATATTGACAGAGTGTAAAATGTGTCTCATTATGGAGCACACTGTACTGGCTTCCTCTGGGCTGCAGATCCACCTGCATCAGCAGAATAGGATGGGAGCGAGAGGGCATCCATCATGTCCAAGCAAGCCAGGGGGATGCGGGCTGCAGGCTGGAGCCATGGCCAGGTGGATGGGATGGACAGTGAGAGGGAGTAAGAGGGAAAGGCCATTACACTACTGTAAGTGATTAGATAAGGAGACAGCTTCACACCGGTCACCGTGTGTCTCCGGTGCTAGAGACAGACACACTAACATAGACTAACATAGACTTAACACTTTCCTCCTTCAACAAGGCTGCTGTGGTCAGAGGTCATAAATTCCTGAGAAGACCCTGCCACATGGCCACATAGTAGAGAGAGAGTAGATTTTCATGGAGAACAAAGGAAATCCTCCCACCTCACAGAACTTGAGGTACGAACAAATTTCATGTTCCGGAGAAATTATAAAAGATCAGTGAAGAATCCAGCTACGAACTGGTCCGTTTGTCACAACTTGGGGAAGCTCATGGGAGACGGTGTGGCCACATTATCATAACGCTCTTTATATAATAGCCTCAGATATGAGGTTTACATCTAATTGTTGTATAAGATGAATGAGTGAGTATGATACTGTTTGTATAATTGTGTAATATGATTTTGGACTGTTTAATGAAGAAAAATACAATTCCCTTCTGAGTTGAACTAAATCAGAGGACCGCCCCTGAGCCCAGTTAGGGTCAGACATCCTGGGACAGCCCTCTTCGGCCCTTCCGAATAAAACCCCCACTCGGGTTTTCGATCAGCAGACTGAGCTTACCTCTATTACGAGATGGCTAAAGGTTACAGAACATGCTTTTCTCCATTAGGATGAGACAAAGGTTGTAGACCATGGCTGAATCTTTTAACCATACCACGTGGTTAAACTCTTAGACTATTGATACCGACAGAATAATTTATTTATTTATTTTATTTTACCTTTATTTAACTAGGCAAGTCAGTTAAGAACAAATTCTTATTTTCAATGACAGCCTAGGAACAGTGGGTTAACTGCCTGTTCAAGGGCAGAACGACAGATTTGTACCTTGTCAGCTATCAAAGAACAAGTCTTTGATATTAATTACTAGTCTGCAGCTAGGAATTCTGTATCATTGAACGCGAAGAACGACAACTGCCGAAACATCTATCCATAACGAATGTCACTCTGAACAATCCTCTCTAACCACGACAGAGAGAGAGAGAGGGAGAGAGACGGACAATTCTACAAAATAAACAAACTTTTCACCAGCAATCAAGACGACATACTGAGCGTAAATATATATATATTGATTGCAATTGTTCCCGAATGAGTGAGCGTTCATGTGCAAAGGATTAGCATTTCAATTATTTCAAAGAATTATCACTCTGTAGTGACCTCTTAGTCGATCCCCACTTCCCTTTTGTCTAACAAACCGCCATGCCAGTTTAGCCCACTAGGGCACATTCTCCTATCATTTAATGTAACCACATTTACCTTGTTTGTTTGTTTGTTTATGCATTTCTGTGAATTACTTAGTTAGTAATACATAAATTATTTAAGACAATTGATGTATGGATGACTCATAGTGAAGACTGGGTTCGTGCAGATTTACGACGTTTGGAATGAGACTAATGTGAGGTAAAGTAAATCATTAATTAATTCGAAGACTAATTGATCAGATAAAATATCTGAAAAGTTATTTTAGGAAATGATAACTTTGTAATCTTAATATTTTTCCTTGGCTCTCCGACTTCCAGGTTAATTAATTATGTGATTAATCAGTTGATCGCGTAATAACTAATTACAGAGAATCTTTGATAAAAACTATCAGTCTTCAGTTAATGATAGTAAAGACACGACAGTGTCAGGGTGTCCTGCCCTGGCTGCTGGGGGCAAGTGGCTCTGAGATCACTGTAAAGTGTTTCAGAGCAGACAGCCAGTGTGAGAGAGAGGAACCCTGCTACCCCCTGCCTGCTAATGACCTACAGACCTGGGGGATGCCTGGCTCCTCTGGCTCCTTTGTCATGGAAGACAATGGCCTTGTCAGAAATCTCTCTTGCCTACTACTTACTAAAACTATATATTGTATACTTATCATACTATTTGTCTTACTTTTTAACTCTATATTGTTGTGAAAGGGTTCGTAAGAAAGCATTTCACTGTAAAGTCTACACCTGTGGTATTCGGCCATGTGACAAATAAAATGTTATAAAGTGTTATTCTCTTCCTCAATAGTGTACAGCGAATTGTACCAGATGAAAAGCCTAAATAAATACATTTGATTTGATTTGATTTGAAATGAGTATGACATCCTGGCATTTAAAGCATACACATTTTCCTACATTTCACATACTATGAAAGGTCATATTTTCCACATACGGTCTAAGTAGTAGACTGCTTGGGTAAGTACAGGCATTTGGACACGGACCTTGATTTTCCTCTGTCATGGAAGACGATTTCTTTCTCTCTCTGGGGCTTGGGTCACTTGGCCAGGTGAATGTAAAGAGAATAGCTTTTTAGTATCAAAGCTTTTTTAAGTAAAATATCCCGTTTGAAAATATACAACATTTTTTGAGTACATTGTCCATTGTTTTGTTCACTTTCAGAAGTGACATGTTTGCATGCTGTTATTTTCTTATTTGTGGTGCAGGGAATTATAGCTCCAGCGATTACTACTTTGTAGAAAAGATAGCTCCCACACACATCACCTCTGCTACCACTGTTTATCGTGTTGACGTTTCAAGGTCAGAAATGGATTGGAATTGAAAATGAGAATTAGATGACATAGTTGGCGAACCTGGACAAATAAGGTTTACATTCAGGTAAAAATAGGTAAGAAAACCACTAAAGGCTGTGTGACTCACCACACATCTTATAGCTTACATTGTGGTGCCTTAATGCTCACTGAGGGAGAACTATATTGTTGATCAAAGAGAAAATATTTCTTAGACATCCCCACGTTCAAATCCTAGCGTAATCCTCCTGACCTGCTCCCGTTGGATTTGTTCTAACCACAGTTCACTGAACACTCCGCTACCTGGCCAGGGCTGCTACTGAGCACACCTGGGTTCAGATACTACTCACAATCGTTCAAATCATTTTACCGTTTGCTCTAGCCTACCATTAATTGCCAGATGGTCAGGTTTTGCACTTTTGCTAATATTCTATTGGTTCCATTGAGACAGGCAAGTTCAATCAAGCCCAGCAAAAGTATTTGAAAATATTTCAAATAGTATTTGAACCGTTGTCTGCTATTGAGACCCAGCCACACCACCTGGGACACTCTACGATACAGACAGACACGCACAGGTGTCCATGCTAAGAGCTGGCACAACAACACTCAGCCAGGCTGGGTACCACATGGTATCAGTCACATGGTTTGGAATGGGACAGAGCACCCCACCCAGTGTCCCTTGCTAGTGCTCACGTATATGAGGAACTTAGCCAGATTGGGTTCTACTGTATGTTTGGAACCTGTCCCAGTGCCCCACCCAGTGTCCATCGCCAGTCCTCACATACAGTAAGATACTCTGGGGGTCATCCCATGTCTGTCACATGGTTTGGAACTGGTCCCAGAGCCCCGCCCTATCTATGCCCCTCCCTCAACAGTTCACACACACAGATCTCATCCTCTGACCACTAACGGCTTGTTCACTGTCCCTCTAACAGAGAGAAACAACAACAAAAACAGCAGGGCAAAGCCAAGAAGCCAAAAGAGCCCAACAACACAAGTTCATTAATAGAGCTACTCTAATCTCCCTCTATAGACTGTAGAGTGATTAAGGTCAGTGCTGACTGCAGGGGGTCCTGGCTGTGGACCGATAGACAGGGCAAGAGAGTGTAATTGAATGGTGGATGGTGGATAAATAATGTATGGGTGGGGATTTATAGTACAGTACTACTTTAATTCTCCCAATTTGTCCAGCACTGTGAGATGCCAGAGGGGCTCACAACCCCATACACACTAAAATGCTGTTGCGGTCTTCTAGCAGGGGCAAGAAGGAGCAGCAAAACCTTCAACCACTCCTGAAACCCTCTAGGGCCCGGACATCGCCCCGTCCTCCCTGTTTCTCCATCCTCCCTTTCCCCAAATCAAATCAAATGTTATTTGTCACATGCTTCATAAACAACAGCTGTAGACAGTGAAATTAAATGCTTACTTACAGGTCGTTTTCCAACCATGCAGAGTTCAAGATACAAGTAGAATAAAACAGAAATAGCGACACGAGGAATGGATAATGCATAACAATATGGAGTAAAAAATAACATGGCTATAAACAGGGAGTAACAGTGCTTAATCCATGTGCAGGGGTACTGGTAATTGAGGTAGCTATGTACATATTGGTAAGGGTAAAGTGATTAGGCAACAGGAAAGATAATAGACAGTAACAGCAGCATATGTAGTGAGTGTGAAAGAGTGTGTGTGTGTGTAGCGTCAGTATGCATTAGGGATGAAACAGTACGTTGTCAAACCTTTCAGTATGCCCCCTACGGTTCAATACGCACCCGTGAACCGCAGAATTACAATATGCCTGTCATTTTCCTATAATTTCCAAAACTTGCTTATTGTGCTGCAGACTACACGCACGTTGTACATTCAGATCCACAGAACCAAACACCCAGCTTGTGAACAGGCAATGCAGGCAACTGCTTGGGGCCCCTGGCCGTTAGGGGGCTCCTGCGGGCTGACAAACTTTACTCCACAGCAATGTCTCAAAATGTAGCAACTGCAGTGACCGCAACCCTCCCCCTTAAACAACCTATGGACGATTTGCAGTGACATCTCAGTAGGAAATCCCCCTAAAAGGGCCCCATGAAGAAAGGGAAAACTAAAAACAAATATTCTCTCAGCTCCAACCAGACAATGGCGAGCGATAGCGAGACAGAGTGAAGCAAATTTGAAGAGGCACCACCGTCTTTCAAATCTGCTGTGTGGGAACATTTTGGATTCAACGGTCAATACGATGACGAGTGTAAGAAGACCATAAACAAACAAAGTACAGTCTGCAAGCATTGCTTTTTCACCATTAGCTACTGAAGTGAAAACAATTCTTACATGATGTGTCAATTATGTGGCCATCACCTGGCTGTATCCCTTGCAGCTGGAGCAAGGAGAGTCCACCCGTTAGCCAAAACACAACAATCTCTCGCCGTTGCCTTCCAACGACAATTTGCAACAAATTCAGAAAAACAAAGAAATAACGAAAGCAGTGGGAGTATTCATAGCCAAAGATTTGCAGCCCCATTCGGTGGTTACTGACTCAGGATTTCGTCACCTGATGAAAAAAATGTAACCGTGTTACAATGTCCCCTCCCGCACACATTTCAGCGGAAAAGTAATTCCCAAACTCTATGAAACATCACGGAGAGAAATTGAAAACAAATTGACACATACAACCTATCTAGCTCTCTCCACTGATAGTTGGACATCCAGAGCAACTCAAAGCTACCTCTCTGTGATGGTTCACTATGTACTGGAAGCTTCCTCACTGTGATGGTTCACTATGTACTGGAAGCTACCTCACTGTGATGGTTCACTATGTACTGGAAGCTACCTTACTGTGATGGTTCACTATGTACTGGAAGCTACCTCACTGTGATGGTTCACTATGTACTGGAAGCTACCTCACTGTAATGGTTCACTATGTACTGGAAGCTACCTTACTGTGATGGTTCACTATGTACTGGAAGCTACCTCACTGTAATGGTTCACTATGTACTGGAAGCTACCTCACTGTAATGGTTCACTATGTACTGGAAGCTACCTCACTGTGATGGTTCACTATGTACTGGTTTGGGAGATGAAGAGCTACGTGTGCAAACTTAAAATATAAAGATACCGAAACCGTACCGTTACCGTGGCCCACAAACCGTGATACATACCGAACGGTGGGCCCACTGTACTGTTGTATCCCTGGTATGCATGTGTTCGCATGTTACTCCGCCAACTCGGATGTCCTAGCCGTATCTGAATCCTGGCTTAGGAAGGCCACCAAAAATCCTGAAATTTCCATCCCTAACTATAACATTTTCCGACAAGATAGAACTGCCAAAGGGGGTGGAGTTGCAATCTACTGCAGATATAGCCTGCAGAGTTCTATCATACTACCCAGGTCTGTGCCCAAACCATTTGAGCTTCTACTTTTAAAAATCCACCTTTCCAGAAACAAGTCTCTCACAGTTGCTGCTTGTTATAGACCCCCTTTAGCCCCCAGCTGTGCCCTGGACACCATATACGAATCGATTGCCCCCCATCTATCTTCAGAGTTCATACTGTTAGATGACCTAAACAGGGACATGCTTAACACCCCGGCCATCCTACAATCTAAGCCAGATGCCCCCAATCTCACACAAATTATCAAGGAACCTACCAGGTACAACCCTAAATCTATAACCATGGGCACCCTCTTAGATATCATCCTGACCAACCTGCCCTCTAAATAGACCTCTGCTGTCTTCAACCAGGATCTCAGCGATCACTGCCTCATTGCCTACATGCGTAATGGGTCCGCGGTCAAACGACCACCCCTCATCACTGTCAAACACTCCCTAAAACACTTCAGCGAGCAGGCCTTTCTAATTGACCTAGCCCAGGTATCCTGGAAGGATATTGACCTTATCCCGTCAGTAGAGGATGCCTGGTTGCTCTTTAAAAGTGTTTTCCTAGGGCCTCCCTGGTGGCGCAGTGGTCTAGGGCACTGCACTGCATCACTGTGCTACCAGAGACTCTGGGTTTGAGCCCAGGCTGTGTCGCAGCTGGCTGCGCCCGGGAGGTCCATGGGTCGACGCACAATTGGCTTGGCGTCGTCCGGCTTAGGGAGGGTTTGGCCGGTAGGGATATCCTTGTCCCATCGCGCACTAGCGACTCCTGTGGTGGGCTGGGCGCAGTGCACGCTAACCAGGTCGCCAGGTGCACGGTGTTTCCTCTGACACATTGATGCGGCTGGCTTACGGGTTTCGGAGGACGCATGAGTTTGGACCATCGTCTCTCCCGAGCCCGTACAGGAGTTGTAGCGATGAGACAAGATAGTAACTACTAACAATTGGATACCACGAAAAAGGGGTAACATTTTTTTTAAGAGCACCATCTTTAATATGCATGCCCAATTCAAAAATGTTGAACTAAGAACAGATATAGCCCTTGGTTCACCCCAGACTTGACTGCCCTTCACCAGCACATAAACATCCTGTGGCGTACTGTATTAGATGAACAGGAACCAATATACTCAGTCAGTTAGGAAAGCTAAGGTCAGCTTTTTCAAACAGAAATTTGCATCCTGTAGCACTACTGCACTGAGGCTAGGAAACACTTTCACCACCGATAAACCTACGATAATCAATCATTTCAATAAGCATTTTTCTACAGCTCGCCATGCTTTCCACCTGGCTACCCCTACCCCAGCCAACATCTCAGCACCCCCTGCAGCAACTTGCCCAAGCCCCCCCCTGCTTCTCCTTCACCCAAATCCAGATAGCTGATGTTCTGAAAGAGCTGCAAAATCTGGATCCCTACAAATCAGCTAGGCTAGACAATCTGGACCCTCTCTTTCTGCAATTAACCGCCAAAATGGTTGCAACCCCTATTACTAGCCTGTTCAACCTCTCATTCGTATTGTTTGAGATCCCCAAAGATTGGAAAGCTGCCGTGGTCCTCCCCACACTCTAGACTCAAACTGTTATAGACCTATATCCATCCTGCCCTGTCTTTCTAAAATCTTTGAAAGCCAAGTTAACAAAGATCACAGACCATTTAGAATCACACCGTACCTTCTCCACTATGCAATTTGGTTTCTGAGCTGGTCATGGGTGCACCTCAGCCACGTTCAAGGTCCTAAAAGACATCATAACCACCATTGATAAAAGACAGTACTGTGCAGCCGTCTTCATCGACCTGGCCAAGGCTTTCGACTCTGGCAATCACCACATTCTTATCGGCAGACTCACTAGCCTTGGCTTCTCAAATGACTGCCTCGCCTGGTTCACCAACCACTTCTCAGACAAAGTTCAGTGTGTCAAATCAGAGGGCCTGTTGTCCGGACCTCTGGCAGTCTTTATGGGGGTGCCACAGGGGTTCAATTCTCAGGCCGACTCTTTTCTCTGTATATATCAATGATGTCGCTCTTGCTGCTGGTGATTCTCTGATCCACCTCTACGCAGACGACACCATTCTGTATACATCTGGCCTTTCTTTGGAAACTGTGTTAACAAACCTTCAAACAAACTTCAATGCCATTACAACACTCCTTCCGTGTCCTCCAACTGCTTTTAAATGCTAGTAAAACTAAGTGCATGCTTTTCAACCTATTGCTTCCCACAAGACTAGCATCACTACTCTGGACGGTTCTGACTTAGAATATGTGGACAACTAAAAATACCTAGGTGTCTGGTTAGACTATAAACTCTACTTCCAGACTCACAGCAAGCATCTCCAATCCAAAATTAAATCTAGAATCAGCTTCCTATTTCGCAACAAAGCATCCTTCACTCATGCTGCCAAACATACCCTCATAAAACTGACTATCCTACCGATCCTTGACTTTGGCGACGTCATTTACAAAATAGCCTCCAACACTCTACTCAGCAAACTGGATGTAGTCTATCACAGTGCCATCCATTTTGTCACCAAACCCCATATACTACCCACCACTGTGACCTGTATGCTCTCGTTTCCTGGCTCTCACTGCATATTTGTCGCCAAACCCACTGGCTCCAGGTCATCTATAAGTCATTGCTAGGTAAAGCCCCGCCTTATCTCAGTTCACTGGTCACCCTAGCAACACCCACCCGTAGCACACGCTCCAGCAGGTATATTTTTCTGGTCATCCCCAAAGCCAACACTTCCTTTGGCCGGAGTCATATCTCTCTCAAGCATCAGCTGTCAGAGCAGCTTACCGATCACTGTACCTGTACTTGGCCAATCTGTAAATAGCACACCCAACTACCTCATCCCCATATGGTTACTTATCCTCTTGCTCTTTTGCACACCAGTATCTCTACTTGCACATCATCATCTGCACATCTATCACTCCAGTGTTAATGCTAAATTGTAAATATTTCACCTCTATGGCCTATGTATTGCCTTACCTCTCTACTCTTCTACATTTGCACACACTGTACATAGATTTTTGTATTGTAATATTGAATGTACGTTTGTTTAATGTGTAACTCTGTGTTGTTGTTTTTGTCAGAATGCCTTGCTTTATCTTGGCCAGGTCGCAGTTGTAAACGAGAACTTGTTCTCAACTGGCCTACCTGGTTAAATAAAAGGTGGATTATAAAAATATAAATATATATGTAGTATATATGTGTGTGTGTGTGTGTGTGTTGGGGTGTCAGTGTATGTGTGAGAATGTTGGTAGATTCCAGCGTGTGTGCATAGAGTCAGTGCAAGTGTGTTAGTGCAAAAAGGGTACATTTCCATTTAGTCCGGGTAGCCATTTGATTAGCTATTTAGCAGTCTTGTATCACAGTCTATGGCTTGTGTGCCTGGCGTCATTAACGTTAGCATAGGGTAGCTGACCCAGAATGAGGCCACGGCGCTGAAGACAGATGAGTCATTTTTTGTCTGGCCTTGCCATCTGCTGTAGTCAGATAGTGGGTCACTGCAGGGCCAGTAGTAGTATACTGGAGCAGTTTTATCAGAGATGAAGCCTGTGTTTGCTTATTTTGAACTGCAATGGAAAGAGACCTGAGTCTCTACCATACCTGGAGGCAAGACTCCCACTGCAGAGCCACCGTGGGAGAAGGGGAAGATACTAGCCTGGAATTAAAAACTGATATGCTATGTTTCAATTATGAAATTAAGCATATCAACTAGATTCCAGGCTAGGAAGATACTCCCATATTCCAGTGAACTGACATATCCCATCATGTGGTATCAAACACCAGAGCATACTCATGCCTTGTGATTTCCGTATCAAATAGCTTTGGTAAACTAGCCATTCTTCTGATCGCAGAGCTCGAGGATGGGGGAGAATCTAACACGAGATATAAATATATATATAGAGAGAGAAAAAAAAAATAATAATAATAACGAGAGCGATAGAGAGAAAGCAAAAGAGAGAATGAGAAAGAAAATTAAAAAACAAAAACAATTATGTTCAGGGCCTACAAATCGCTCCATACTCTCTCCTCACCATTCTCATATCCAGTAGCCTCATGTAATGGTACAGTCTGAACACAGTCTGAATAATCCTGTGCTGAACTATTCCTGACCTGATACGGAGTTCCTGAACCAAGAAAAGCAAGACATGCCACATTCAATAACACACAATTTGCAGGAACAGCTTTACATTTGAGTGACACTTAGAGACCAACAAAAGAAGATACATTTCAGGCCATCCGCGTTATCGTCCCTTCATCTAACCTTAATGTGCAAGTGGAGTTCACACCGCTACCATCCTGTTCAAACCACTGCCTGTTTACACCGCTACCATCCAGAAGGCGAGGTCAGTACAGGTGCATCAAAGCTGGGACCGAGAGACTGAAAAACAGCTTCTATCTCAAGGCCATCAGACTGCTAAACAGCAATCACTAACTCGGAGAGGCTACTGCCTACATTGAGACCCAATTACTGGCCACTTTAATAAATGGATCACTAGTCACTTTAAATGATGCCACTTTAAATAATGCCACTAATAATGTTTACATATCTTACATTACTCATACCTCATGTATATACTGTATTTTATAGCATCTACTGCACCTTGCCTATACCGCTCGGACATCGCTCATCCATATACTTATATGTACATATTCTCATTCACCCCTTTAGATTTGTGTGTATTAGGTAGTTGTTGGGGAATTGTTAGATTACTTGTTAGATATTACTGCACTGTCGGAACTAGAAGCACAAAGCATTTCGCTACACTCGCATTAACATCTGCTAACCATGTGTATGTGACAAATAAAATGACATTTGATTTGATTTTGAGATACACACAGGAGACAGAGGGCTCAGAAACCACTGGAGCTATTGACTGGATTTGAATACAACTAACTTGAGACAACTCTTACAGTAAAGCCTAAAGTCGGTCTTACAGCACAAAATGGCAGCATCCGTATTTACGAAGCCACTCCAAGTAGCAGAGCTGATCTAGGATCAGGGCCTGTATTCATAAAGCCTTTCAGAGTCTAATCAAATCAAATTGTATTTGTCACATACACATATTTAGCAGATGTTATTGCGGGTGTAGTGAAATGCAATTAATGAACATGCACCTGTGGAACGGTCGATAAGACACTAACAGCTTACAGATGGTCGGCAATTAAGGTCACAGTTATGAAAACTTAGGACACTAAAGAGGCCTTTCTACTGACTCTGAAAAACACCAAAAGAAAGATACCCACAGTCCCTGCTCATCTGTGTGAATGTGCCATAGGCATGCTGCAAGGAGGCATGAGGACTGCAGATGTGGCCAAGGCAATAAATTGCAATATCCGTACTGTGAGACGCCTAAGACAGCTCTACAGGGAGACAGGACGGACAGCTGATCATCCTCGTAGTGGCAGACCAGGTGTAACAACACCTGCACAGGATCGGTACATCGAAATATCACATCTAAGGATGTCTCTAGATTTTGCTCACCTGAAGTAGTGTATATTGTGATAAATTGCAGGCCACACTGCTTGGCAAGAGAGTTTTCAGCTATACTTTTCGTGGCTGTTTATTTACCACCACAGACAGATGCTGGGACTAAGACTGCACTCAGTCAGCTGTATAAGGAAATAAGCAAACAGGAAACCGCTCACCCAGAGGCAGCGCTCCTAGTGGCCGGAGACTTTATTGCAGGGAATCTTAAATAAGTTCTACCAAATTACCATTAACATGTTAAATGTGCAACCAGAGGGGAAAAAAATCTAGATCACCTGTACTCCACACACAGAGATGCGTACAAAGCTCTCCCTTACCCTCCATTTGGTATATCCGACCACAACTCTATCCTCCTGATTCCTGCTTACAAGCAAAAATTAAAGCAGGAATCACCAGTGACTCTTTGTTGACCCACGACTGCATGGCCAGGCACGACCCAAACACCATCATTACATTTGCAGACGACACAACAGTGTTAGGCCTGTACCCGATGGCTTTGATGCACCTGTACTGACCTTGCCTTCTGGATGGTAGCGGGGTGAACAGGCCGTGGCTAGGGGTGGTTGATGTCCTTGATGGTCTAAAGTAGGAGTGTCTTTGCCTTTTAGATCTTAATGAACAAGATTACATTGACAGAGGGGTACTGATCCTATAATCAGCACTCCCAAGTCCCCCTGTCTATTTATACCTGGTAAAATAAGGTTTAAAAAAAAATATATAATAATAATCTAAAAGGCAAAACTGATCCTAGATCAGCACTTCTACTCTGAGTGGACATGAGCCCAGGCTTCTCTGACTGCCAATCACCCCACACCTTCACAGGTGATCTGAGACTGCTGTACTGCTGTCAAGTACTCTCCTATAAGATCCTTTGGAAAGGCTCTTGTTTGGGTTTATGATGTTAAGCTGGTGATATCTGGAAATAAGGCTACGGCAGACATATTGACTCCTGATAGTGTGTGCCTGCCTGCCTTCCTGGGAGACAGGGATAGATTCAAATCTCTGAATGGATTGGGTGCTAACTGCTAAAGTCATTCCTTTATCTGTTGGAGAAGCTGAATTTGAGCAATAACCTCAGAACAAAGCGAATTAATTTATGTCCCGGAGGGAAACGACTTAAAATATATAAAGAAAGATTTTTCCCTGACTCATTTTTAAAAATTTCATACAATGCCCTTGGACAAAAGAGGATACTTTCACAATTTCATTGCTGGTCCATTTGACCTACACAAAATGTATGTTTATTCTGTTATATACTGTTGTTTACTCAGTGTGCATGTACATTATATACTGTATTCTCGATATAGCTCGTCTTAATTTAACTACTACTGTACATACCATTTTCTTTCTGTCATTTCTTGCTTTATTGTTTAGATTTATTTTTTGTGCGTATTTGCATTGTATTTACGTGACATTCTACTGCACGGTTGGAGTTAGTAACATGAGCATTTCCCTGCACCTGCTATAACTCCTGCAAATCTATGTACGTGACAAATAAACTTTGATTTGAAATATTTGGGTGCGTCATCTATCTGTGAACATTTATAGGTTGATTTTTAAGACTTCACCCATGGCGGTCAATAATCTCATGAGCTTTACATACTATCCAGTGTTCTCAGATTCTCAGACCCTGGCCATACATAGCAGCACATAGCAACATCCCTGGCTCTAGGGGTCATGGGAAATGCTGATCTCAAGATTTAGGTGGGGGAAATAAGAGAGTGGGGCTAAAACAGAGCTCAGGAGCAATTACACCGAGCCAACTGGCCAGGGGTTAGACTGCTTTGTGCGGGCTGACCTGTGATCTTTTTAACCCTGGGGGTCACCTCTGAGGGGTGAAGACGCTTAAACTCTCGCTGTGAGACAAGTGTCTTTGAAAGGGGAGACTGAGGACACTCAGCATAGAACAACTGGGCCGTGCTTATGTACATGACACCATTTGTGCCTTGGGGTGTGTGCAAATATGCAGTATGTCTGCAGGTTTCATGTCGGTTTTCATGTGAGGCCTAATACATGATAAGTAATTAAAGGAAAGTAGATGTTAAGTGAATTGGGAGATTCCACGCCAGAGTTGGCCGAAAATGTTCTGTCAATTGTCACATTGTAACTTCATTGGGAGGAAGGACGTTTGACATGCTTATACAATTTGTATCACAAACCATTTTTTTGGAAATTCATGATGAAAGTGGCCATTTTAGGCCCTTTTTTAGATCTATACATGCCTGCAGTAAGACCATGATCTGAGAACCATACATGATACAGACAACATATTGGTGTCATTAGAGGGTGCTCTCAAATATTGAGTATGTCTAGATTCTGAAATACTATTTTTCAAATTAATTTATTCAACATAAAAAATATGAATATTACTATCTCAAAAGCACTCTATTTCATTTGTTTGTAACAATATACTCTTCAAACACGTCAAATTTCCAGATTGGGCTCTCCGGTACGTTTAATGATATGACCCAAATTATACATATTGATATTGACATTATAGGTTTTTAACCAATTACAGCCTTCCTTTAGGACTGCACATTCAGCTAATCACCAGAAGAGGGAGTTCGCTTTGAATCCATTTTCCCATTCACTGGTTTGGTGGTGCTCGTAAAAGGTACCTTACCTTCAGAATTAGCAGAGAGCCCACACTGGAAATTTGCTGTACTTGAAGAGTATATTGTTCCAAACAATGTATTAAGCAAAGTCAAAGGCAACTTTCAGATATTAATATTTTTAATATTTAATAAATTAAATCAGACATATTTAATTCAAAATGAAGACAAACTTCATATTTTAGAACAGCATACTATAAGGAATATAATGACATCAATATGTTGTTTGTATGATTAGAATGGCGCCGGATGAGATGGCTGCAGTTTTACGGTCTGCTAACCAATTGTGCTATTGTGTGTGTTTTTTCACGTTATTTGTAACTTATTTTGTACATAATGCTTCAGCCACCGTCTCTTATGCCCGAAAAGAGTTCCAGATATCAGGACAGCAATTACTTACCTCATACTGGACAAATATTTTCTTTACTTCAGACATCCGACAAAGCCCAAATCCTTGATTTGTTTCGCAGGTTAGGGTACCTTGTAAGGATCCGACGGCGAGTGGGTAATCTGCCTCCATCATCAGTCCTATTAGCCTACGTACAATTATTGGATAACAAAATAGACAAGCTACGATCAAGAATATCCTACCAACGGGACATTAAAAACTGGAATATCTTGTGCTTCACCGAGTCGTGGCTGAACGACAACATGAATAACATACAGCTGGAGGGGTTAACGCTGCATTGGCAAGATAGAACAGCCACCTCCGGTAAGACAAGGTCTGTGTATATTTGTAAACAACAGCTGGTGCACGAAATCTAAAAGTGAGGAAGTCTCAAGGTTTTGCTCACCTGAGGTAGAGTATCTCATGATAAGCTGTACACCACACTATTTACCAAGTTATCATCTATATTTTTCATAGCTATCTATTTAGCGCCATAAATCAATGCTGGCACTAAGGACGCATGCAATGAGCTGTATAAGGCCATAAGCAAACTGGAAAACGCTCATCCAGAGGCGGCACTCCTAGTGGCCCAGGGACTTTAATGCAGGGAAACTTAAATCCGTTTGACCTAATTTCTACCAGCATGTTAAATGAGCAACCTGAGAAAAAAAAACTCGAGACCACCTTTAGTCCACAAACAGAGATGTGTACAAAGCTCTCCCTCGCCCTCCAATTGGCAAATCTGACCATATTTCTATCCTCGTGATTCCTGCTTACAAGCAAACTTGTCAATAAAGAAGTGGTCAAATGACGCAGATGCTAAGCTACAGAACTGTTTAGCAGGCACAGACTGGAACATGTTCCGGGACTCTTCCAATTACATTGAGGAGTTCACCACATCAGTCACTGGCTTCATTAATAAGTGCATCAATGATGTCGTCTCCACACTGACTGTACGTACATACCCCAACCAGAATGGATCATGGATCTTGGATCTTTTGCCATGGATCTTTCAAGGAGTGGGACTCTAACCAGGACACGCTTACAAGAAATCCCACTATGCCCTCAGACGAACCATCAAACAAGCAAAGCATCAATACAGGACTAAGATAGAATTGTACTACACCAGCACTGACGTTCGTTGGATGTGGCAGGGCTTGCAAACTATTACAGACTACAAAGGGAAGCACAGCCGCGAGCTACCCAGTGACATGAGCCTGCCAGACGAGCTAAATCACTTCTATGCTCACTTCGAGGCAAGCAACACTGAAGCATGCATTAAAGCATCAGCTGTTCCAGACGACTGTGTAATCATGCACTCTGTATCCGATGTGAGTAAGACCTTTAAACAGGTCAACATTCACAAGGCTGCGGGGCCAGACGGATAACCAGGATATGTACTCTGAGCATGCACTGTCCAACTGGAAAGTGTCCTCACTGACATTTTCAACATGTCCCTGACGGAGTCTGTAATACCAAAATGTTTCAAGCAGACCACCATAGTCCCTGTACCCAAGAACACTAAGGTAACCTGCCTAAATGACAACTGACCCATAGCACTCACATCTGTAGCCATGAAGTGCTTTGAAAGGCTAGTCATGGCTCACATCAACACCATTATCCCAGAAACCCTAGACCCACTCCAATTTGCATTTCGCCCCAACAGATCAATAGATGATGCAATCTCTATTGCACTCCACATTGCCCTTTCCCACCTGGACAAAAGGAACACCTACGTGAGAATGCTATTCATTGACTACAGCTCAGCGTTCAACACTATAGTGTCCTCATCACTAAGCTAAGGACCCTGGGACTAAACACCTCCCTCTGCAACTGAACCCTGGACTTCCTGATGACTTCCTGGACTTCCTGCCCCGCTGATCCTCAACACGGGGGCCCCTCAGGGATGCGTGCTCAGTCACCTCCTGTACTCCTTATTTACTCATGACAGCATGGCCAGGCATGACTCCAACACCATCATTATGTTTGCAGACAGCACAACAGTGGTAGGCCTGATCACCGACAACGATGAGACAGCCTTTAAGGACGAAGTCAGAGACCTGGCCATGTGTTGCCAGGATAACAACCTCTACCTCAACATGATCAAGACAAAGGAGATGATTGTGGACTACAGGAAAAGGAGTACCGAGCATGCACCCATTCTCATCGATGGGTGCAGATTGAGAGATTCAAGTTCCTTGGTGTCCAAATCAACAACAAACTATCATGGTCCAAACACACCAAGACAAGTGAAGAGGGCACGACATCGCCTATTCATCGCCTACCCCTCAGGAGACTGAAAAGATTTGGCTGATCCTCAAATGGTTGCACCATCGAGAGCATCCTGACTGGTTGCATCACTGCCTCCGACTGCAGAGGGCAGTCCATACGGCCCAGTACATCACTGGGGACAAGCTTCCTGCCACCTCTATACCAGGAGGTGTCAGAGGGAAAGGTAAGCCATAAGACTCCTGAACAGCTAATCAACTGGCTATCCAGACTATTTGCTACTCTCTGTTTATTATCTATGCATAATCACTTTTACTCTACCTACATGTACATATTACCTCAACTAACCTGTGCCTCCACACATTGACACTTTACCGGTAACCCCTGTATATAGCCTCGCTACTGTTATTTTACTGCTGCTCTTTAATTATTATTTTTTTTTTTTACTTATCTATTGTATTATTATTATTTTTTACCCCTTTTTCTCCCCAATTTCATGGTATCCAATTGTTTAGTAGCTACTATATTATCTCATAGCTACAACTCCCGTACGGGCTCAGGAGAGACGAAGGTTGAAAGTCATGTGTCCACCAATACACAACCCAACCCACACTGCTTCTTCTTAACACACGCGCATTCAACCCGGAAGCCAGCCGCACCAATGTGTCGGAGGAAACACCGTGCAACCTTGGTTGGCGTGCACTGCGCCTGGCACGCCACAGGAGTCGCTGGTGCGCGATGAGACAAGGATATCCCTACCGGCCAAACCCGGATGACGATAGGCCAATTGTGCATCGCCCCACGGACCTCCCGGTCAAGGCCGGTCGCAGCCGGTTACGACAGAGCCTGGGCGCGAACCCAGGGTCTCTGGTAGCACAGCTGGTGCTGCAGTACAGCGCCCTTATCCGCTGCGCCACTTGGGAGGCCCCTACTTAGCTATTTTTTACACTTATTTTTCTTAGCTGCATTGTTGGTTAAGTACCTGTTGTACTTGCCGCATGTGAGAAGTAGAATTAGATTAGATTTGTATCATGTATGGTTCACAGATCATAGGGTCTTACTGGAGGCATGTATACTGTAGGTCTAAAAAGGGCCTAAAATGGCCACTTTCATCATGATTTTCAAAAAAAGTCATACAAATGTAAAAAGCGGTCAATCATCCTTCCTCCCAATTAAGTTTATCTGTGAGAATTGCCAGAACAATCTGAGATACAATTTTTTGGGGGGGGCTACGCTGGCATGGATTCTCCCAATTCTGATGACAAACATTGTGACTTCGTACAGCTGGGGTAGGTTACCAACCCCCGACCTCAGCCTGAAGCTATTTTCCTGCTGCAGAAGGCCACTTCACACCTATGTGTTAGGGACCGGGTTGCCATGGACCAGAGTCAGCTGACCCGGTCAGCCAATCAGTGGTATATCCTGGGGTTGGAGACACCAGTCTGGCCCTGAACTCTTTTGTTGTCTCCAGGAGGGCAGATTGAGACAACCTTTATAAAGTCCTGTCCTCCACCTCAACTCACTTCTGGACCCGTGCAACATGAACAATCCTTCTTCTGGAGTCCCTGACTGGTGTTAGTGAGTCTTTGACCAAGCAAGTGTTCTAGTAACTGGTTAGGGTTCAGTTGATATACAGTACCAGTCAAAGTACTCATTCTGGGGTTTTTCTTTATTTTTGACAATTTTCAACATTGCAGAATAAAAGTGACGACATCAAAACTATGAAATAAAACATATGGAATCATGTAGTAACCAAAAAAGTGTTAAAAAAATCCAAATATATTTTATATTTGAGATTCTTCAATGTAGCCACCCTTTGCCTTGACAGCTTTTCACACTCTTGGCATTCTCTCAACCAGCTTCATGAGGTAGTCACCTGGAATGCATTTCAATTAACATGTGTACCTTGTTAAAAGTTCATTTGTGGAATAACCTATCTGGTAAAAGACCAAGTTCATATTGTGGAACAGCTCAAATAAGCAAAGAGAAACAACAGTCCATCATTACTTAAAGTCATGAAGGTCAATCAATGCAGAAATTTTCAAGACATTCAAATGCAGACGCAAAACCCATCAAGCGCTATGATTATGAGGACCGCCACAGGAAAGGAAGACCCAGAGATACCTCTGCTGCAGAGGATAAGGTCATTAGAGTTACCAGCCTCAGAAATTGCAGCCAAAATAAATGCATCACAGAGTTCAAGTAACAGACACATCTCAACATCAACTTTTCAGAAGAGTCTGCATGAATCAGGCCTTCATGGTCAAATTGCTGCAAAGAAACCACTACTAAAGGACACCAATAAGAAGAAGAGACTTGATTGGACCAAGAAACACCAGCAATGGACATTAGACCGATGCAAATCTGTCCTTTGGTCTGATGAGTCCAAATTTGAGATTTTTGGTTCCAACCACCGTGTCTTTGTGAGATGCAGAGTAGGTGAACAGATGATCTCCGCATGTATGGTTCCCACCGGGAAGCATGGAGGAGGTGGTGTGATTGTGTGGGGGTGCTTTTGACTGGTACTGTCCAAAAATGTATGTAGCAACTACAGATTTCCTCTTAAGTCTATCAAAAGTGTGTGAGTTTGAGCATGTGTCCATTAGGCCTACATATACATTTTTTATCAGCATGAATTAGATTGAGCAATAAAAAACCCACTTTTATTCCATAGGCTTGGATCCGCACTATGCAGCTGTTGCAAGAGCGCATTTTTCACTGGCTGTCCACTGGTTTCAAAAACAATGATTGATAGGCAGGTTAAACTTCTTGAATTCAACCATAATTGGGTTCAAATACAAATGTAGATTTTTGAACAGGCATCCACAACATCCAAAATCTGTAAGGCGCAAATAGATAAAATGATAGAGCAGCATTGTGATTCACATGAATGCGCTTTGTAGATATCAATAATAAGTGATATCCGTAAACGTTTAATCAAGTTGGATAATCTTTGGATGCCGACAGCAGTGGCACCATTGGAAGACATAGCTTGGACTATAGCCTACAAAAGCCTATTCCGTCTCTTTTCCCGCGATCCATCAAACATATTTGGTGTGTCATCATAGTGGTCTCTGACTTGTGGTCAGACTCGCTCAGGTGGAACAAATTTAAACTTGCGCCTTTTTTCAATGCTGATTTGAATGTCATTGAGAAAACAGAGAAGTGTCAAAGATGTTTTTCGCAAACATACTTTCGGAATTTAAAAGTAATCATCTAGTTTTTCAAAAATCTGTAGTCTGATTACAATATTTTTTACTGGTAACGTAACGGATTACAGTTACCGTTTTTTGTAATCCGTTACTCCCCAACCCTGATTGTAACCCAACCCTGTCTCCTGCTGGTCATTATCAGTCCTCTTGCCAGGACTCTGGGACAGTTGTACCTATTTCAAAGACCACCACTTGGTGGCGCTCTTTTTCATGGTCACTGAGAAGTACTCTTAGGCAACTGTAAGGGTTTTCTGGAGTATCTTAATGTATCATGTATAATGTATCATAGTCAAACACTGTTAACATTGGGGACATTAAAGTATCCTTACCTTATCTGAATACACAAAGAACAGGATGAGTAGTATCAGCTCTGCCAGCAGGATTATCAGCAAGACAATGAAGAACTGCAAAAGAAAGGGAGATAGAGAGAGGGGGGAGAATAGAGGGAGATGAAGAGATACAGAGGGAAAGACAGCAAGAGAAGGAGGGAGAGAGATGGAGAGAAAGTGAGTGCCCGAGGGCCAGTGAACATGCGTGGGGGAGGTTGAATTGCTCTACAGATTCATCTCCCACGGACGCAGCCCAGTGCCTCCTCTCTCCTTCAACTAAATATTTACTCTGTCCCTTCTTCACAGCATGGGAGCGCAGCAACCGGCACATTCAGAAATTTAATTTGCGTAGAGTTCTATTAATTTTGTTATGCGTTTATTATTTGTGTCACGGTCTGTATGAACAAGGGATCACAGTGAAAACCACACAGACAATTGTTTATTGAATCTTTAGGTGGCCAGTTCAGCGTTAGATTGTTTCATTGAATGTTTTGTCTTTTGTTGGCAGGTCCCACAAAGTTTGTTTGTCATATTTCCTCTGGGTGTGGAAAGTTTCAGGAACAGCTTGTTTAGACAAAAAGTTAGTGCTCTGATTACGGTGTGTGTGTGTTTGTGTGTGTGCGCGCATGGACACATACACACTCACTTTCATGTCAACAATGTCGGCTGAGTGTGTCACACATAACAATGTTGCCTTTTGCGATGGGCTCATTCAACTTGTCTAGCCTAGGCGCAAGCTTCCTGATGGAAAAGGTTCTCTGAGCTTTATACATTTCAAATAGTTCCAATCTAAAGAGAGTTTATTCACAGAACAATTTTACAGATAATATGTCAGGCCGGTACCTCAGATCTGATTGGCCCAAAGAGGGCTAACTCCAATCTGATGTTTCCAAACAGACAGAATTTATCTTCTCAGGTTTGGGAAGGTTTGGGCGAATAGCAATCAATCAAATTCATTTGTAAAGCCATTTTTACATCAGCAGATGTCACAATGTGCTATACAGAAACCCAGCCTAAAACCTCAAACAGCAAGCAATGCAGATGCATGAAATACCCATTGGCTCAATATGATACAGCTTAAAGATGAATGATGCAGAAATTACTGTGCCAATTACTGGTTGCTAACATTCTAATAGTTTGCCTAATTTCAGTTTATGTGGCAAAACAAGTATAGTGTGTAGACAATCATTGTACCATCTAAATCACAGTAAAATATCTTTTCCATAACCAAAAATACTGTGTTTTCAGCTGTTTGAAGCTGGGGCACAAAACCAAAAGTAAAAGATGCAAAAACAAAACTGAAGACCTGTGTGGCTCATCTGGTAGAGCATGGCACTTGCAATGCCAGGGATGTGGGTTTGACTCCCACGGGGGACCAGTATGAATTTAAATGTATGCACTCACTACTGTAAGTCGCTCTAGATAAGACCATCAACAAAACAACTAAAATGTAAAACCGGGAAGCAAGGAAATAGCACACATAGAACAGATCACCTGCTTCTTAGACTTGCTTTCAATGAGAATGACAGATATTTAATTTACAGGAAGTTTACATACACTCATTTTTCAACCACTCCACAAATTTCTTGTTAACAAACTATCGTTTGGGCAAGTCGGTTAGGACATCTACTTTCTGCATTACACAAGTCATTTTTACAACAATTGTTTACAGACTGATTATTTCACTTATAATTCACTGTATCACAATTCCAGTGGGTCAGGGGTTTACATACACTGAGTTGACTGTGCCTTTAAACTGCTTGGAGAATTCCCGAAAATGATGTCACGGCTTTAGAAGCTTCTGATAGGCTAATTGACATCATTTGAGTCAATTGGAAGTGTAGCTGTGGATGTATTTCAAGGCCTACCTTCAAACTCAGAGCCTCTTTGCTTGACATCATGGGAAAATCAAAAGAAATCAGCCAAGACCTGATTGTAGACCTCCACAAATCTGGTTCATCCTTGGGAGCAATTTCCAAACGCCTGAAGGTACCACGTTCATCTGTACAAACAATAGTATGCCAGTATAAACACCATGGGACCACGCAGACTTCATACCGCTCAGGAAGGAGATGTGTTTTCTAGAGATGAACGTACTTTGGTGCGAAAAGTGCAAATCAATTCCAGAACAACAGCAAAGGACCTTGTGAATATGCTGGAGGAAACAGGTACAAAGTATCTATATCCACAGTAAAACGAGTCCTATATCGACATAAACTGAAAGGCCGCTCAGCAAGGAAGAAGCCTCTGCTCGAAAACCGCCATAAAAAAGCCAGACTTCGGTTTGCAACTGCACATGGGGACAAAGATCGTACTTTTTGGTGAAATGTCCTCTGGTCTGATGAAACAAAAATAGAACTGTTTGGCCATAATGACCATCGTTATGTTTGGAGGAAAAAGGGGGAGGCTTGCAAGCTGAAGAACACCATCCCAACCATGAAGCATGGGGGTGGCAGCATTATTTTGTGGGGGTGTTTTGCTGCAGGAGGGACTGGTGCACTTCACAAAACAGATGGCATCATGAGGGAGGAAAATTATGTGGATATATTGAAGCAACATCTCAAGACAGTCAGGAAGTTAAAGCTTGGTCGCAATGGGTCTTCCAAATGGACAATGAGCCCAAGCATACTTCCAAAGTTGTGGCAAAATGGCTTAAGGACAACAAGGTCAAGGTATTGGAGTGGCCATCACAAAGCCCTGACCTCAAACCTATAGAAATTTGTGGGCAGAACTGAAAAATCGTGTGTGAGCAAGGAGGCCAACAAACCTGACTCAGTTACACCAGCTCTGTCAGGAGGAATGGGCCAAAATTCATCCAACTTATTCTGGGAAGCTTGTGGAAGGCTACTCAAAACGTTTGACCCAAGATAAACAATTTAAAGGCAATGCTTCCAAATAATAATTGAGTGTATGTAAACTTCTGACCCACTGGGAATGTGATGAAAGAAATAAAAGCTGAAATAAATCACTCTCTCTACTATTATTCTGACATTTCACATTCTTAAAATAAAGTGGTGATCCTAACTGACCTAAGACAGGGAATTCTTACTATGATTAAATGTCAGGAATTGTGAAAAACTGAGTTTAAATGTATTTGGCTGAGGTGTATGTAAACTTCCGACTTCAACTGTACATTTCTATGTGAATTTGGTCAGGGTTGCCCAAAAAGTTACATATTACAGTGATGTGTTATGAAGCTTTTACACCAGAGTTCATTATTTATAACTGTGGTGTTCTGGCAAAGATCCAGGCCCTCCCTCTCTCTTTCAAAATTTTTATCTCTATTTTTGTCTGTCTCTCTCTCCTTCTCTCTATTTCTGTCTTTCTCTCTTTCCATCTCTCTATTTCTGTCTCTCTCTCTGTCCGTCTCGCTCGCTCTCTCTTTCTCTCTCTCGCTTCATGCTATACAAAATTGTTAAAGCACATAGTGCAGACGTAGTGATTTGCTGATGCGGAATATTCAATATGCTTTTAACTGATGTTTGAGATAGCTGCTCCAAGGGATTGGAGGTGTTTGAAATTCCAACTCGTCTCATTTTCAAGTTGATATAAAAAGTTTTGCATTCAGTTATGTAAACCTACTCGTGCGTTATCTTTTCAAACTTTGCTACTTAAATAACACTTGAGATAAAACTCTTAAGTTAACAGTTCTCCGGGAACAACATGAATCTAGACAAACAAGAGTATTCGTTGTATTAAAAAATTCAATAAATAAAATAAATAATAATTTTTACCAATACAATGAATGTATAATCTACATAACTCAAGCATGTGACAGCATGTGACAAAGGGCCTCACACTGACAATTCTTTCAATCAGGCTGTGACCATGGCCATGGAGGAATGGGAGACTCGCGCATTGCCTGGCACTCGGGTCTAATTTTATCTGTGAGCCCCCAAGGTTTTTACTGAGGATTCATCTCCCCCGTTGAGCTCGTTAGCCTGACTGCTCTACTGAAGGCTGGTGTGTGTGTGTTTGTGTGTGTGTGTGTGTGGGACTGGGGTAGAGAGAGAAATAGATAGAGGGAGAGAAGAAAGACAGAAAGACAGAGTTGTATATATGTGCGTGTGTGTTTGTATGTCTGCGTGCGTGGGCAGGCCAGTTCTTAACTCACACTCAGAAGCAGGCACTTGTTCTCCTTGATGGCTCCCAGGCAGCCCAGGAAGCCGGTCACCATGATGATGGCGCCGATCGCGATGACCAGGTTGGCAGCGGAGAGCGACGGGAAGGAGGGTGAGAAGGTGGCAAAGCTGCCCTGGGACACAGACAGCCAGATGCCAACGCCCAGCAGCCCACAGCCACACAACTGCAAAGCAAGAGATACCAGGTAAGAGAGGTTTAAAATAGAATCATCACAAAGACATGTCTGTTCTGAATTAATTGGAGTTGGCAGAAAACAAGAGGCTTATAGTTTCTTTGCAGTACTGAAATGAGCATGCATATTCACTTGGGATGCAATGGTACACAGTATGTTGTCGAACTGTTCGGTACGCCCTCTATAGTTCAATTCGCACACGTGAACCGCGGAATTATGATATGCCTGTAATTTTCCTATAATTTCCAAAACTTGCTTATTGTGCTGCACACTACACACAAGTTGTACATTCAGATCCACAGAACCAAACGCTCAGCTTGTGAACAGTCAAGGCATGCAACTGCTTGGGGCCCCAGGCCATTAGGGGACTGCTGAGGGCTGACAAACTTTACTCCACAGCAATGTCTCAAAATGTAGCAACTGCAGTGACCACAACCCCCTCCCCTTAAACAACCTATGGACGATTTGCAATGACTTCTCAGTAGGAAATCCCCCTAAAAGGGCCCCATGAAGAAAGGAAAACTAAAAACAAATATTCTCTCAGCTCCAACCTGACAATGGCGAGCGATAGCGAGACAGAGTGAAGCAAATTTGAAGAGGCACCGCCGTCTTTCAAATCTGCTGTGTGGGAACATTTTGGATTCAACGGTCAATACAATGACGAGGGTAAGAAGACCATAAACAAACAAAGTACAGTCTGCAAGCATTGCTTTGTCACCATCAGCTACTCAAGTGAAAACAATTCTTACATGATGTGTCAATTATGTGGCCATCACCTGGCTGTATCCCTTGCAGCTGGAGCAAGGAGAGTCCACTCGTTAGCCAAAACACAACAATCTCTCGCCGTTGCCTTCCAACGACAATTTGCAACAAATTCAGAAAAACAAAGAAATAACGAAAGCAGTGGGAGTATTCATAGCCAAAGATTTGCAGCCCCATTCGGTGGTTACTGATTCAGGATTTCGTCACCTGATGAAAAAAATGTAACCGTGTTACAATGTCCCCTCCCGCACACATTTCAGCGGAAAAGTAATTCCCAAACTCTATGAAACATCATGGAGAGAAATTTAAAACATATTGACACAGACACAATATCTAGCTCTCTCCACTGATAGTTGGACATCCAGAGCAACTCAAACGGGGTGGCAGGTAGCCTAGTGGTTAGAGCATTGGGCCAATAACCGAAAGGTTTCTAGATTGATTCCCCGAGCTGACAAGGTAAAAACCTGTCGTTCTGCCCCTGAACAAGGCAGTTAGGCAGCTAGGCTGTCTTTTTAAATAAGAATTTGTTCTTAAAACTGACTTGCTTGGTTAAAAACATTTTTTTTTATAAAAAAAAAAGCTACTCACTGTGATGGTTCACTATGTACTGGAAGCTACCTCACTGTGACGTTTCACTATGTACTGGAAGCTACCTCACTGTGACGGTTCACTATGTACTGGAAGCTACCTCACTGTAATGGTTCACTATGTACTGGAAGCTACCTCACTGTGATGGTTCACTATGTACTGGAAGCTACCTCACTGTGATGGTTCACTATGCACTGGAAGCTACCTCACTGTGATGGTTCACTATGCACTGGAAGCTACCACACTGTGATGGTTCACTATGTACTGGAAGCTACCACACTGTGATGGTTCACTATGTACTGGAAGCTACCTCACTGTGAAGGTTCACTATGTACTGGAAGCTACCACACTGTGATGGTTCACTATGTACTGGAAGCTACCTCACTGTGATGGTTCACTATGTACTGGAAGCTACCTCACTGTGATGGTTCACTATGTACTGGAAGCTACCTCACTGTGATGGTTCACTATGTACTGGAAGCTACCTCACTGTGATGGTTCACTATGTACTGGAAGCTACCTCACTGTGATGGTTCACTATGTTTATTTATTTTATTTTACTTTTATTTAACCAGGTAGGCAAGTTGAGAACAACTTCTCATTTACAATTGCGACCTGGCCAAGATAAAGCAAAGCAGTTCGACAGATGCAACGACACAGAGTTACACATGGAGTAAAACAAACATACAGTCAATAATACAGTATAAACAAGTCTATATACAATGTGAGCAAATGAGGTGAGAAGGGAGGTAAAGGCAAAAAAGGCCATGGTGGCAAAGTAAATACAATATAGCAAGTAAAACACTGGAATGGTAGTTTTGCAATGGAAGAATGTGCAAAGTAGAAATAAAAATAATGGGGTGCAAAGGAGCAGAATAAATTAATTAATTAAATACAGTTGGGAAAGAGGTAGTTGTTTGGGCTAAATTATAGGTGGGCTATGTACAGGTGCAGTAATCTGTGAGCTGCTCTGACAGTTGGTGCTTAAAGCTAGTGAGGGAGATAAGTGTTTCCAGTTTCAGAGATTTTTGTAGTTCGTTCCAGTCATTGGCAGCAGAGAACTGGAAGGAGAGGCGGCCAAAGAAAGAATTGGTTTTGGGGGTGACTAGAGAGATATACCTGCTGGAGCGTGTGCTACAGGTGGGAGATGCTATGGTGACCAGCGAGCTGAGATAAGGTGGGACTTTACCTAGCAGGGTCTTGTAGATGACATGGAGCCAGTGGGTTTGGCGACGAGTATGAAGCGAGGGCCAGCCAACGAGAGCGTACAGGTCGCAATGGTGGGTAGTATATGGGGCTTTGGTGACAAAACGGATTGCACTGTGATAGACTGCATCCGATTTGTTGAGTAGGGTATTGGAGGCTATTTTGTTAATGACATCGCCTGTCACGAATCCCGCTTCCTGAGTCTGTGTTTGCCTGTGTTTCTGTCCTGGAGTGTGTTTCCGGTGTCCTGGAACGCACCCTGTCTGGTTGCCGGGCGAATTAGCTTGTTGGGAGATCGATGTTCACCCGCACCTGTATCCTATCAGTAATCTGCACACCTGTCCTGATCATCACCTCTCCCCTTCAAAAGCTCTGACCTGACATCCATTCCCTGCCGGATCGTTAGCCATGAACAGTATGTTGTGCCATAGTATCAGCCTCAAGTTGGATAGAATTTGTTTTGTTGTTTTTTACGTATTACTTGCCTTAAATTTATCTCTGTTTGTTCTGTCTTCAGTTACTCACCCGGATCATTTACCCCATTCCCGCCTGGTCGTCGGAGGATTCCGCTACCCCATTGGATCCACCTATTTACTCCCATCAACTCACCACCGCTGCCCGCTACGCCACCTGGATATATCTACCCATTCACATTCACTTGTAAATAAATACTCACCTTCTTCCTACTCTCCTTGTCCTGGTCTGCTTCTGGGTTCGATTTTGAAAGAACGTGACATCGCCAAAGTCGAGGATTGGTAGGATGGTCAGTTTTACAAGGGTATGTTTGGCAGCATGAGTGAAGGATGCTTTGTTGTGAAATAGGAAGCCAATTCTAGATGTAACTTTGGATTGGAGATGTTTGATATGGGTCTGGAAGGAGAGTTTACAGTCTAACCAGACACCTAAGTATTTGTAGTTGTCCACGTATTCTAAGTCAGAGCCGTCCAGAGTAGTGATGTTGGACAGGCGGGTAGGTGCAGGTAGCGATTGGTTGAAGAGCATGCATTTAGTTTTACTTGTATTTAAGAGCAATTTGAGGCCACGGACGGAGAGTTGTATGGCATTGAAGCTTGCCTGGAGGGTTGTTAACACAGTGTCCAAAGAAGGGCCGGAAGTATACAGTATACATGTACTGGAAGCTACCTCACTGTGACGGTTCACTATGTACTGGAAGCTACCTCACTGTGACGGTTCACTATGTACTGGAAGCTACCTCACTGTGATGGTTCACTATGTACTGGTTTGGGAGATGAAGAGCTACGTGTTGCAAACTCGTCCCATGTATGAGAGTCATACAAGTGCCGTTACCGTACGGTACCGTTACGGTACAGTTACCATGGCCCACAAACAATGATACATACCGAACCGTGGGCCCACTGTACCGTTGCATCCCTAATATTCACAAATAATGAAAAAACATATATTCATTATGTATTTTCATAGTCTTCAAAGTATAAATCCAAGGTAAGTGAGCATATAGATATCCCCAGAAAGGCTGTAGCAGTAGGCTGACTACCCTCTACGCACCAGGGGAGGAGAGAACAACTAATCAAGAGCATTTACACCCATTACAGCATATTAACTGATTCTGTTAAGACAAAAGAGCTCTGCCAATGATTAGGAGCAGAAATGCGTTCCGCCAGTCTGAGCAGCTTACTGGCATAGAACACAGAATAACACACCGGCACCCATATGACACCAACCTGCCCCCCTCTACCCACCCACACCCACATGACACCAACCCACACCCCTCTACCCACCCACATGACACCAACCTGCCCCCTCTACCCACCCACACCCACATGACACCAACCCACACCCCTCTACCCACCCACATGACACCAACCCGCCCCCTCTACCCACCAGCACTCACACGACTCCAACCCACCCCCCACCACACACACACACACACACACAATGAGGTCTAGGTTCATAACACTGTAGGGCAGGGGTATTCAACTCTTACCCTACGAGGTCCGGAGACTGCTGGTTCTCTGTTCTACCTGATAAAGAATGATAATGGTGTCCCGGGTCTAAATTTGAGTTTGAGTTCCTCCTCAAGACACTGCCCCTCTGCCCCTACAGAGACTGACTGGAACTTGACTGGACACCAAGGAACTTGAAGCTCTCAACCTGCTCCACTACAGCCCCGCCGATGAGAAAGGGGGCGTGCTCGGTCCTCCTTTTCCTGTAGTCCACAATCATCTCCTTAGTCTTGGTCACGTTGAGGGATAGGTTGTTATTCTGGCACCACCCGGCCAGGTCTCTGACCTCCTCCCAATAGGCTGTCTCGTCGTTGTCGGTGATCAGGCCTACCACTGTTGTGTCGTCTGCAAACTTAATGATGGTGTTGGAGTCGTGCCTGGCCATGCAGTCGTGGGTGAACAAGGAGTACAGGAGGGGACTGAGCATGCAACCCTGGGGGTCTCCAGTGGTGAGGATCAGCGTGGCAGATGTGTTGCTACCTACCCTCACCACCTGGGGGCGGCCCGTCAGGAAGTCCAGGATCCAGTTGCAGATGGAGGTGTTTAGTCCCAGGATCTTTAGCTTAGTGATGAGCTTTGAGGGTACTATGGTGTTGAACGCTGAGCTGTAGTCAATGAAAAGCATTCTCACATAAGTGTTCCTTTTTTACAGGTTGGAAAGGGCAGTGTGGAGTGCAATAGAGATTGCATCATCTGTGGATTTGTTATAGTGGTATGCAAATTGGAGTTGGTCTAGGGTTTCTGGGATAATGGTGTTGATGTGAGCCATTACTAGCCTTTCAAAGGACTTCATGGCTACTGACGTGAGTGCTATGGGTCTGTAGTCATTTAGGCAGGTTGCCTTTGAGTTCTTGGGCACAGGGACTATGGTGGTCTGCTTGAAACATGTTGGTATTCCAGATTCAATCAGGGACATGTTGAAAATGTCAGTGAAGACACCTGCCACTAAGGTCAGCACATGCCCGGAGCACACGTCCTGGTAATCAGCCTGGCCCTGCAGCCTTGTGTATGTTGACCTGTTTAAAAGGTCTTACTCACATCGGCTACGGAGAGCGTGATCACACAGTCGTCTAGAACAACTGATGCTCTCATGCATGCCTCAGTGCTGCCTGCCTCGAAGCGAGCATAGAAGTGATTTAGCTCGTCTGGTAGGCTCGTGTTACTGGGCAGCTCGCGGCTGTGCTTCCCTTTGTAGTCTGTAATAGTTTGCAAGCCCTGCCACATAAGACGAGCGTCAGAGCCGGTGTTGTATGATTCAATCTTAGCCCTATATTGATGCTTTGCCTGTTTGATGGTTCATCGCAGGGCATAGTGGGATTTCTTGTAAGCTTCCGGAATAGAGTCCCACACTTTGAAAGTGGCAGCTCTACCCTTTAGCTCAGTGCGAATGTTGCCTGTAATCCATGGCTTCTGGTTGGGGTATGTACGTACAGTTACTGTGGGGACGACGTCCTCAATGCACTTATTGATAAAGCCAGTGAATGATGTGTTGTACTCCTCAGTGCCATCGTAAAAATCACGGAACATGTTCCAGTCTGTGCCAGCAAAACAGTCCTGTAGTTTAGCATCTGCTTCATCTGACCACTTTTTTATAGACCGAGTCACTGGTGCTTCCTGCTTTAATTTTTTATTTTAAGCTGGAATCAGGAGGATAGAGTTGTGATTGGATTTACCAAATGGGGTGCGAGGGAGAGCTTTGCACGCGTCTCTGTGTGTGGAGTACAGGTGATCTAGAAATCTTTTCCCTCTGGTTGCACATTTAACATGTTGAAAGAAATTTGGTAGAACTGATTTAAGTTTCCCTGCATTAAAGTTGCCTTGGCTCTAGTGATAAACGCAGACCGGACAGACGCTGGGATGCATCGCAAATGTTTTATTTTATTTATCCATTATTTTACCAGGTAAGTTGACTGAGAACACGTTCTCATTTGCAGCAACAACCTGGCGAATAGTTACAGTGGAGAGGAGGGGGATGAATGAGCCAATTGTAAACTGGGGATTATTAGGTGACCGTGATGAGACACAGCCTGAAACTGTGATGTTAGCAAACAGTGATGCGCTGCAGCCCTCCATGCCGGCCCCAGTGAAATAGAAGCGGAGAGGTAAGTAGTGACATTTTCCCTCTGCCTAATGGAATGAAATATCCCATGCAATCATGTCGTGAATAAGAAATCACAACAAGTTGAAATATGGTTAGACACCGTGGTAAATCATAGCACCGCCACTCCTCCCTCCATCCTTTCCCTCAAATCAAATCAGTCACATGCAGATGCTAATGCGAGTGTAGCGAAATTCTACACAGTGCAGTAATATCTAACAAGTAATCTAACAATTTCCCAACAACAATAGATGGTATAAAATACAGTATATACATATGATATGAGTAATGTAAGATATGTAAACATTATTAAAGTGGCATTATTTAAAGTGGCATTGTTTAAAGTGACTAGTGATCCATTTATTAAAGTGGCCAGTAATTGGGTCTCAATGTAGGCAGCAGCCTCTCTGAGTTAGTGATTGCTGTTTAGCAGTCTGATGGCCTTGAGATAGAAGCTGTTTTTCAGTCTCTCGGTTCCAGCTTTGATGCACCTGTGCTGACCTCGCCTTCTGGATGGTAGTGGTGTGAACAGGATGGTAGTGGTGTGAACAGGCAGTGGTTTGAACAGGATGGTAGTGGTGTGAACAGGCAGTGGCTCGGTTGGCTGTTGTCCTTGATGATATTTTTGGACTTGACATCGGGTGCTGAAGGTCTCATGAAGGGCAGGTAGTTTGCCCCCGGTGATGCATTGTGCAGACCGCACCACCCTCTGGAGAGCCTTATGGTTGAGGGCGGTGCAGTTGCCTTACCAGGCTGTGATACAGCCCGACAGGATGCTCTCCATTGTGCATCTGTAAAAGTTTGTCAGGGTTTTGGGTGAAAAGCCAAATGCCTCCTGTTGCGCCTTCTTCACCACACTGTCTGTGTGGGTGGACCATTTCAGTTTGTCTGTGATGTGTACGCCGAGGAACTTAAAACTTTCCACCTTCTCCACTGCTGTCCTTTCGATGTGGATAGGAAGGGGGGGCTCCCTCTGCTGTTCCTGAAGTCCACGATCATCTTCTCTGTTTTGTTAATGTTGAGTGCGAGGTTGTTTTCCTGACACCATACTCCGAGTGAGCTCACTTCCTCACTGTAGGCTGTCTCGTCGTTGTTGGTAATCAAGCTCACTACTGTTGTGTTGTCTGAAAACGTCCTTGTTTGCAGAGGACACTCCCTCCTTCCTTGTGATCACACCAGTGCTTTCCAACACATTAACGTCTGTCAGCAATATATGGAGCTGTGTACTGTACACTAACCAACCTGGAAACCTGCAACCCACCACAGGAACGCAGGCAAACCTGGACACAATAAATAATTAATCACACGTACCCACAAGCTAAATGAGTTGGTTAATTGGACTGACAAATAGCGCCTTTAATACCTCTAAGCACTGAGCACTTAAAGCCGGCTTACATCCAGAGATGACTAATGGCTCTGTCAGCCTCTCTCAACATCATCAACACCCTCATCTAAGAGCCCCATGAAAGTGTGACTTTACTTTACAGTAAGAAAGAAACAAGTGTCTGAGTTAAAGTAAGCGTCTTCCACACTGCTGGTGTATATGAGTGGGAGTGGGGTCTGGGAGGGCTGTGTGATGGTTATGTGAGGGCTGTGTCAAGAGGGGCCGGCCAGAGGGGTAAACTTCTGTCTGCTACTGATGGTGGTGTCAAGAGACGTCTCAATCCTAATGATTCCTACGGGGTCTGGAACCATGGATATATAAACCTGAGTCCAGGTCGTCAACACCCCCCCCACCCAGCGGCCTTCTGTTGAGTGGAGGATCACTCGAATTAACCCTTGACATCTCCATTGTGAGGGCTGTGTGGCCTGTGTTTGTGTAGGCTAGAGTCGACGGGAGATGCTACCGCTTCATATATACATGGGGGCTACAGGGGGTCTGCATAACCTTTTAAGACCTGAAATGGATGGAAAACACTCCTGTAATATGTACCTCAGTCCCTTGGCAACAAAAGGTTGCTGAGTTGAAAGTACTGAGATTCTACCACAGAGAATGTGTTGCCAGGGGCCCGATCCTGACTGCCTGACTAAAATTAGACCCTCTATCATAACAAACAAAAAGGAGAGCTCCTGTGAAGGTTAAAGGATGGAGCAAGAGATGAGTCCATGAAGCCTCAGCGAAGTACAGCGTTCGATCCCTCCGGAGTGGAAGATAAGATTGGCCACCCGATGGGCATCCTATTCAAAGGGACACAGGGAGCATTTGCTCCTTCTCTCAGAAAAACAGCAGTAAAACAAACAACTAACTGCTGTGCGGCTAACAAAGAGAGAGACCGACCCAGGAGTTGTTTGTTTGAATGGCATTAGATCAAGGGAGCATCAGCTCAGTACGGGGCCTCAAGAATTTTACAGTATAATTGTCACTCTGGATAAGAGCATCTGCTAAATGACTACAATGTAAATGTAATCATCTTAATAATACATAACCAACCACTCACTGGGAGGAGTGAACCAGGAGTCCCCGATTAAACATAGAAAATGAAAATGTCAACTGGAAATGCTGTGAAAGGTCACGTATGTCTTTATGCTGAGTGGATATGAAGATAGATTTCCCAGCTCATGAGGCCACTGCCATAGAAATAGAATAACTAAAACTTTCCCTTTCAAGGCTTTCCCTTTCATGTCAATGGGTCTGTGATGGGTGGAGAGGCGGCCATATTGAGTGTACCTATAGGAGTAAAGCATGCTTTTTTCCATTCTAATAATTCTCTCTCTATGGCCACAGTTGCTGTTGAGTGAGAGGGTTCATTGCAAGGACATGTAGTGGCGGTACTAGGTACATTATGAGGGCAGACAGGCTGTATTTACGAGGAGGGAGCGCAGAGACGCTAGCCAGTCCAGGTGGAGGTAGGATCCTGTGCCTAGTTGATTGTGAGTAATGCCCGAACGCGTCCAAGTGTGTCTGCTGTAATTGACTGTGAAGCCATCCAGCCCCCACCCAATCTGTCTGATCTCTGTCTGTGTAATCTCTGTCTCACAATACCACTACTACCAGCCCTAATGTCAAACGTGAACAGATGTTATGTAGGGAAGCCCAGAGTAGAGAGCTAACTGTATATTATCCATGTCCTTGTTTAGCCACGATATTACAGTTTTTATTGTCCCGTTAGTAGGATAGTCTCGAACGGAGCGCATACAGTTTATTCTTCCGTGATTCCACGTTCACCAGTAGAAAAAGGGTAAGGCAGATTATCCACTTGCTGATGCAGTCTCGTCAGGCATCCGGCTCGTCAACCTCCGATGTCCAGAAGCTCTTTTCGGTCATGGGAAACGATGGTGTAAACATTATGTCCCCAAAAAATTAAAACAGCTCAAAACAGCACACAAAATAGAACAATTATTGGTCAGGCAACATAGAATGGCGGCCATCCCCATTCTTTAACCAATGGATCTCTTATTATATTACTGTAGGATCTCAAGATACTGAATGACTCAGAGCGGTCATAAAACAGACATAATGCACACAAGTGTACAGTAGTTAAATGCCACATGAAAATGATGGACCAAATGACCTTCCACATGTGAAATAGTTAGATCTTCATCCCACATGGTTCCACATTCCCTAAAGTTATGTGGTAGTAGTCCTGCATTACCATACCTCCAAGTCTTGTTTATCATTAAGCTGGTGGGAGAGGGAAAAGCCTGGAGTCGAGGCTAACTATGTGGGAATAGGGAGCTGTAGAAGACAAAAGCATAGTTTAATGTTGAGATGAAAGTAATGTGTGAGTTGGGTATTTTGATTCTGGCTGCCTCCCTTTGCCGCATGGCAAATCCTGCAGTAATTAACTTTGCATCGAACGGGGCGGAGAGAGAGAGAGGGGCGCGTTGGGCTCTGACATTCTGTCTTAGCTCCCACAATCCCCTGGCTCCCCGTGCGCGCCCTTGCAGCGACACAGTCTCTCCCATTAAGCCAATGCTGGGAGTGTGTGGGGGCGGTACGCTGCTTTCTACGACTTCTCAGCCAGCGTTGACAAGCTTTTACTGGCTGATGGGGATGTGTTAAAAGTTTTTGCATCATAACATTCAAATATGTATAGCATTGGTATACTGTACATACAGTGAGCTCCAAAAGTATTGGGACAGTAACAAATTGTGAGTAAGTTACATATATCATACACCCCCCAAAATTGTCTTGAGGGTATGATATTTGTGCATCTGTAACTTTATCACTATCATTATTCACAATTTATTTAGGACTACCCGTAATCATGGTAGCATCCACATTTATCTCTTCATTCAAAGACTCAATCATGGACACTTACTAACAGTTGTGGCTGCTTTGTGTGATGTATTGTTGTCTCTACCTTCTTGCCCTTTGTGCTGTTGTCTGTGCCCAATAATGTTTGTAACATTTTTTTGTGTTGCTACCATGTTGTGCCGCTGCCATGTTGTGTTGCTACCATGTTGTGCCGCTGCCATGTTGTGTTGCTACCATGTTGTGCCGCTGCCATGTTGTGTTGCTACCATGTTGTGCCGCTGCCATGTTGTGTTGCTACCATGTTCTTGTAATGGTGTGTTGCTGCCATGCTATGTTGTTGTCTTGGGTCTCTCTTTATGTAGTGTTATGTTGTCTCTCCCATCCCCACCCCGCAGGAAGCCTTTTTGCCTTTTGGTAGGCCGTCATTGTAAATAAGAATTTGTTCTTTACTGACTTGCCTAGGTAAATAAAAGAATATAAAATAATAATGTAGAAGTGTTCAGAAACATATTCTATTATTATTTACAATAAAAGTGACTCCAAAATGACACAATATAATATTTACCATTAATTTCTTTTGGGCACAAAATAATCTGAAACACAACCAAAACAAACAGCAAATGCATCCAACAAATGTGTAGAGTCACAAGATTGATGTAATCATTACGTGCTATGAATGTGGGACCAAATACTAATCTTTTGACTAGTTGAATACACATACATACATTGCATTCTGAAAATATTCAGAACCTTTGACTTTTCCACAAAACTGAGCAATCGGGGGAGAAGGGCCCTGGTCAGGGAGGTGACCAAGAACCCGATGGTGACTCTGACAGAGCTCCAGAGATTCTCTGCAGCACTCCATCAATCAGGCCTTTATTGTAGAGTGGCCAGACAGAAGTCACTCCTCATTAAAAGTCATATGACACCCCGCTTGGAGTTTGCCAAAAGGCACCTGAAGGCTTCTCAGACCATGAGAAACAAGATTCTCTGGTCTGATGAAACCAAGGTTGAACTTGGTGAAGCATGGTGGTGGCAGCATCATGCTGTGGGGAAGTTTTCAGTGGCAGGCACTCGGAGGCTAGTCAGGATCGAGGGAAAGATCTGAAAGAACGGAGAAAAGTACAGAGAGAGATCCTTGATGAAAACCTGCTCCAGAGCGTTCAGGTCCTCAGACTGGGGATAATGACCCTAAGCACACAGCCAAGAAAGCGCAGGAGTGGCTTCGGGACAAGTCTCTGTATGTTCTTGAGTGGCCGAGCCAGGGCCCAGGCTTTAACCCGGTCGAACATAAAGGTGTGCCAAGCTTGTAGCATTATACCCCAAAACACTCTAGGCTGCAATCACTGACAGTCGAGAGTCCTCTGTACGCCTATGTAGATATTCCATTTCCAGCTACAATAGTCATTTACTACATTAACAATGTCTACACTGTATTTCAGATCAATTTGATGTTATTTAATGTACAAAATAATTGCTTTTCTTTCAAAAACAAGGACATTTCCAAGTGACCCCAAACTTTTGAACGGTAGTGTATATTTGCAAAAAAAATAAAAAATGTTGCTTTGTCCTCCTTATGGGGTATTGTGTGTAGATTGATGACAAAGCATGTAAATGTAATCCATTGTAGAATAACAATAACAACATGTGGAAAAAGTCAAGGTGTCTGAATACTTTCCGAATGCACTTTATAAGTGAATTTGTCCCAATGCTTTTGGTCCCCTAAAATGGGTGGACTGTAATTTAAGTGCTGTAATTTCTAATTGGTTCACCCGATAAGGATGAAAATACCCTCAAATGAAAGCTGACAGTCTGCACTTTACCCTCATAGTCATTGTATTATTTCAAATCCAAAGTGCTGGAATACAGAGCCAAAACAACAAAAAATGTGTCACTGTCCCAATACTTTTGGAGCTCAATGTATATATACTGTAGGGCTGTACATACAGTATATACTGCACACACACACACACACACACACACACATACACATACACATAGGCCATATATATATATATATATCTATATATATATATATGTGCCAGTAACCGAAAAGTCGCTGGTTCAAATATGCGGGCCGACAAGGTAAAAAAATCTGTCCTTGTGCCCTTAACAAGGTACTTAACCCTAATTTGCTCCAAGGGTGCTGTACTGCTATGGCTGACCCTGTAAAATAACACATTTCACTGCACCGATCTGGTGTATGTTACAATAAAACATATTTCTCGAGGTACCTTTAGTGTAGGGGTAGGGAGAGATGCAGTTTATCGAACCGTAGAAGTGAAGGACCTCCAGATTTCAGAATGGCTAGGAACATTCTATTTTTTGGTTAAAGGGCTGTAGTACACAATCCCTGGAATACATCAAAAGAAAAGCTCCAAGTCAATACAAGTCTACAGTTCTTAACATCGAATACACAGTAACTTAGAAATTTGGGGAGATGATAGAAAGAGGACATTGAGTTTCAAGGTTCAGCTGGATGAAAAGGGTCCTACGAGGGTACCAAGGAGATAAAGGCTGAATGAAGACCAGGCTCGTTTTACATTTGTGACTAGACTACTGTACCTATTCCTTTAGCCCTTTATGACTAGATTGAGTTATTCCCAAGTCAAAAGTCCAAATGGCATTGGTTACTAGCTGGCTGTCAGTGTTGTGGCTTTTGTGAGAGAGGAGCGAAGCAGTAACCTTATTAGCTTTTGGGAAAAGACTGGAGGACTTGATAGAGAGCTCTATTTGACTGGAGGACATGAGAGAGGGCGCTATATGACTGGAGGACATGAGAGAGAGCTCTATTTGACTGGAGGACATGAGAGAGGGCGCTATATGACTGGAGGACATGAGAGAGGGCGCTATATGACTGGAGGACATGAGAGAGGGCGCTATATGACTGGAGGACATGATAGAGAGCTCTATTTGACTGGAGGACATGAGAGAGCGCTCCATATGACTGGAGGACATGATAGAGAGCTCAATTTGACTGGAGGACATGAAAGAGGGCTCTATTTGACTGGAGGACATGAGAGAGGGCACTATATGACTGGAGGACATGATAGAGAGCTCTATTTGACTGGAGGACATGAGAGAGAGCTCTATTTGACTGGAGGACATGAGAGAGGGCGCTATATGACTGGAGGACATGAGAGAGGGCGCTATATGACTGGAGGACATGAGAGAGGGCGCTATATGACTGGAGGACATGATAGAGAGCTCTATTTGACTGGAGGACATGAGAGAGCGCTCCATATGACTGGAGGACATGATAGAGAGCTCAATTTGACTGGAGGACATGAGAGAGGGCTCTATTTGACTGGAGGACATGCGAGAGAGAGCTCTATTTGACTGGAGGACATGCGAGAGGGCGCTATATGACTGGAGGACATGAGAGAGGGCTCTATTTGACTGGAGGACATGAGAGAGAGAGCTCTATTTGACTGGAGGACATGCGAGAGGGCGCTATATGACTGGAGGACATGAGAGAGAGCTCTATTTGACTGGAGGACATGATAGAGAGCTCTATTTGACTGGAGGACATGATAGAGAGCTCTATTTGACTGGAGAACATGAGAGAGGACTCTATTTTGACTGGAGGACATGATAGAGAGCTCTATTTGACTGGAGGACATGAGAGAGGGCTCTATATAACTGGAGGACATGAGAGAGAGAGCTCTATTTGACTGGGGGACATGAGAGAGGGCGCTATATGACTTGAGGACATGATAGAGAGCTCTATTTGACTGGAGGACAAGAGAGAGGGCTCTATTTGACTGGAGGACATGAGAGAGGGCGCTATATGACTGGAGGACATGAGAGAGGGCGCTATATGACTGGAGGACATGATAGAGAGCTCTATTTGACTGGAGGACATGAGACATGAGGGCGCTATATGACTGGAGGACATGAGAGAGGGCGCTATATGACTGGAGGACATGAGAGAGGGTGCTATATGACTGGAGGACATGATAGAGAGCTCTATTTGACTGGAGGACATGAAAGAGCGCTCCATATGACTGGAGGACATGATAGAGAGCTCAATTTGACTGGAGAACATGAGAGAGGACTCTATTTGACTGGATAAATGGGAGCCCTGCTGTGTGGGTCCTTCTCAATGCTCAAGGTCAGGGTAAGTTAAACTGTAGAGACAAATTCACCAGTAGAGAGAAGAGAAAAGAGAGGATAGAGAGAGGGAGGAGAGCGAGGGGGAGAGAGCGAGGAGGAGAGAGAGGGGGAGAGAGCGAGGAGGAGAAGAGCAAAAAGAAGAAGAGAGGAAGCGAGAGCAGCACTTCTCATGACACTGTCTGGGTGTTTTATCAGCAACCTGCTCAGTGACATGGAGAGTCACGCTACGCAGGACGCCACTTCAATCTTCCCCCTCAGTGGTGTAAGCAAGCCAAGCAGGAGGGACGTGACTTGGAGAGGGCCTGAGACTGGCTGAGTGTGGGCGGGAGGAGTTGAACTTTTCACACTCTCTCTCTCAGAGGTCACAGGGAACACAGCCGCAAACAACACGGAATGATGGCTTTGATGGCTTTTGTTAAATAAAACTGCTTCAGCTCTTTTTTTGGGCTCTTGGTATTAAAATGGAGATTGATCAGGGGTTGATTTCTGAAGGGGTTTGGTGTGTGTGGGTTGGTTCTTCTATCCTTGTGGAGACCTAAAATCCCCAAAAGTCCTCACAAGAATAGTTAAACAAGAAAAATTCTCCCTAGTGGGTACATTTCCCACATCCACATGAGGACAAAGGCTATTTTAAAGGGATTATATGGGATTTTGGCAATGGCGCCCTTGATCTACTTCCCCAGAGTCAGATGAACTTGTGGATACCATTTGGATGTCTCTGCGTGCAGTTTGAAGGAATTTGCGAAAGAACACTAGCACAATTGCTAACTAGCGTTAGCACAATGACAAAGTCTATGGGTATCTTCTAGCATGCTAGTAAAAGCCCCTAGACTTCGAGTCATTGTGCTAACACTAGCTAGCATTGACGCATGAAACTACCTCTAACTTCCTTCATACTGGACAAAGAAACATAACAATGGCTCAAATCCCGAAGTATCTCTTTAAGCTTGAAAGTTAGATTTAGAGATTTGATTACAATTAGGTTAGGGTAAGGGGTGAGTGGTTAGGTTTAGCATTAGGGTTACGGGTTAGGGTAACGGCTAGGGGAAATAGGATTTTGAATGGAAATAAATTTTAGGTTCCCATGAGGATAGAAGAACAAAACATGTGTGTGTGTGTGAGTGAGTGTGTGTGAAACTGACCCTCCAAACTACTCGCTCACCTCTCAACCTGTTTATTGGCTTGACAACATCATTTTGCAACACAGAGGCTGAAACTGATGACTGACCTGGCCAGCTCAGAAGTCATCCATTCTGGACACAAAACTCTCCAGGAGTGTAATGGTTCAGTGAAAGTGTGTTTTGTTAAAGTATACCTCTAACATTACAGACTCATAACAAAGCCCCCTGAATGTTCTGGTTCTGAGAATTAGTGCTCCATTGTCCCTTTATCATTCCCAGCCACTCTACTCTTCACTTCATTGGAAAAAACATATTTTTAGCAGCAAACATTATTGCCCACCTTTAAAAGGGCAGTTAGCTCTCATTGATTTTACAATGAAATAACCCTGGATACTGTAATGAAGACAGACAATGTCTAACACCTTAGATAAAACGGGGGTGGGGCGACATAATTATAATTTGTACACTCCAAATTCATCACAACTAGCCCAAAAAAAGATTGTATTTGAAAATAATAATTTCATACCTTGATTACGTTGAAACACGATCACTTGTCTCTTCTTTTATTTGTGGGAATATTTGGGAACAGATTTCCTAAACTAAAGGATTTGTTTGCTGAATTCCTGGTTAAAGAAAATCACTCTCAGGATGCTTATTAGAGCTGGCAGCCTGTTGCCGACCCATGATACAGGCCTACAATTCTGCTTGGAGATTGTGGCATATGGCCATACTATAGGCACATGGACAAAGTTCAGGAAATGTACTTTTGACATAGGAAAATATCTGAAATGACTGAACAAATTAAACTTACAAATTACACAAGAAATCCTATAATTTCCTTTCCATACTGAATCATGACTCTAAATAACATTAGTCTAAAATAAATGGGAAAATGTATTTCTCATGAAACTCCATCATAAATCAAAAGGATCATATATACCAGTCATCTTTCCAGAACCAACCTTTTGAGCCTGGATGTCAAGTTAACTGTGCAAAAGTCTAGTCTTGACTCATACAGCTTGGCAAAGCTGCCATCTTTTTAGATGAAAAGTTATGAATAAATATAGGGAAATGTAGTTTCTATGATGAACACAATCTTTTGGGGGACTTAAGCAAAACAGAGTGATGAGAATAGCAGTGGCGCAGCATTCTAAGGCACTGCATCTCAGTGCAAGCGACATCACTGCAGTCCCTGGTTCGAATCCAGGCTGCATCACATCCGGCTGTGATTGGGAGTCCCATAGGCCGTCACACAATTGGCCCAGTGTTGTCTGGGCCTAGCTGGAGTAGGCCCTCATTGTAAATAAGAATTTGTTCTTAACTGACTTGCCTGGTTAAATACATTTTATTTAAAAATAACATCCCGTATGCTTAAAAATGTATTCCTCTTGCTTGGCTCTCCTCAAATACGAATAAAATCACAGTCGTCATTATACAGAACGTCTTACTTGATTATGTGTTGAATTGGAACGATCGGGGAGAGGGGCAGTATGCTCTCTTGTTGCCCTCATTACCCAGCAGAAACCAACAGACAGATGAGTCTATGTTTGACGTTTTTATAGTTTTGGCTGTTCAACATAACATTGGTTATGATCATACGCCTACATCCTTTAAAAACCCAGGTGCTGGACTTATAATAATGTGTACACTTCTGTGTGATCTGATGAAGATCCTGTTCGGATCGGAACATTGCCGTTAAAGGTAGAATAATAAGCATACGGAGGGTGGGCCTTTCTGTTCTTTTCATGTACAACATAACAGCTTGAGTATTGTCAGTGGATTCTTGTACGGTTTTCTCATACCGGGGCGTAGTCTGTGAGTGTGAGCCATACAATATCCCAGGTAGATGTCTCGAACAGGAGCCCCACTGGGCAAGTACTGGTTGAATCAACGTTGTTTCCACATAATTTCAACCAAAGAAATCAATGTAATGGCGTTAAATCAATGTGGTAAACTGATTGGATTTGCAAAAGTAATCAACATAAGGGCATTTCATATTTTGTTTGACTAAACTTTTAACCTAAAACTAATGACATGGTGACATTTTGAATGATTTCACGTTGAATACACGTGAACTAAACATTGAACTGATGTCTGTGCCCAGTGGGTAGAAACTATTTTATCACTCAAGTACAAGTGAAGTACAGAGTGAATATAATGACCCACAGCTTCTCACAGCGCTGTCTGGTTCAAAGTCCACATATACATATATATATATATATATAGAGAGAGAGAGAGAGAGTTATGTTCAGAAAACTCTGTTCTGACGCTGAACTCTTCAATACAGAAGAATCTCTTCTGCAGCTCAGATGAAATTGGAGGGCACCATCATACTGTGTGTGTGCGCGTGTGCGCTCAATATTGATTGGACTCGAGTCTGTCTAAACTATACTTTGGCACAAACAAATACACAGCATTTATAGCCCCGTCTCGATCTACATGACTATTGTTTTGCAACACCCAGCAGGCACTACAAACAAACACAACCAATGACTGCTGCCTGCTGGTCCTTATTACATTCAGGAAGCCTTTCTCTCTGCTCTACAGTAAAACACATCCTATGTACTGTACACTATCTCCTTGGTGTGTTCCTGGGTTGCTACTCTGCTCCACCGTCCTAGGTTGAGTATGGTACAGTAAACTTCCCACTAAATAATTCATTAGGGCAATTTCGAGAACAGCACAGTGCTCTCGGGGATGAGAATAAACATGAAAAATACTTAAAAAGTGAGACAGATGCAGAGTATGAGATTAAAAAGGAGTAGCACCTGCTTAAAGTTTAATTCGGGGCACGAGGGAGTCTTTGGGAATTCAATTTTACGGTAAAAAAAAGCACAGTTGAAGGCAAAGCTGTGTAACAAAGTACTGTGTAAATGGGACTATCGCCAGTGGCTTTGAAATGATGCCTCTGTTGGAATGTTAATGTGAATGCCTCAATACAGTCCTGCTTCATTAATGCCCCATCCAGGCTTGCTTCTCCATCAGAGTCTTAATCAAGCGTTCCGATTCAGAGCGAATTCTGCTGACTGCGGCAGTTGTGCCCTATACACTGTCCTGCTAGCGGCTTGGTTGAGTTCTCTGAACCCAGTATGTGTAAGATTGGCTAGTTTAAGGGCATTTAGTAAAGGGCCTTTTGACTCTCTCCAGAGTGAGAGAGAGAGATAGAGAGAGAAAGATACAGAGAGGGAGACAGACAGACACACCGAGACTGATACATAGACATAGAGAAAAAGAGCAAGAGAGAGATACAGAGAGAAAGAGGGAGAGAGATACAGACAGAAAGAGAGGGAGAGAGAGATACAGAGAGGAAGAAAGGGAGAGAGAGATACAGAGAGAAAGAGGGAGAGAGATACAGACAGAAAGAGAGGGAGAGAGAGATACAGAGAGGAAGAAAGGGAGAGAGAGATACAGAGAGGAAGAAAAGAGAGATACAGAGAGGAGAGAGATACAGAGAGGAAGAGGAAGAGAGGGAGAGAGATACAGAGAGAAAGAGGGAGAGAGAGATACAGAGAGGAAGAGAGAGAGATACAGAGAGGAAGAGGGAGAGAGAGATACAGAGAGGAAGAGGGAGAGAGAGATACAGAGAGAAAGAGGGAGAGAGAGATACAGAGAGGAAGAGGGAGAGAGAGATACAGACAGAAAGAGAGGGAGAGAGAGATACAGAGAGGAAGAAAGGGAGAGAGAGATACAGAGAGGAATAGAGGGAGAGAGATACAGAGAGAAAGAGGGAGAGAGAGATACAGAGAGGAAGAGAGGGAGAGAGAGATACAGAGAGCAAGAGGGAGAGAGAGATACAGAGAGGAAGAGGGAGAGAGAGATACAGAGAGGAAAAGAGGGAGAGAGAGATACAGAGAGAAAGAGGGAGAGAGAGATACAGAGAGCAAGAGAGGGAGAGAGAGATACAGAGAGGAAGAGGGAGAGAGAGATACAGAGAGAAAGAGGGAGAGAGAGATACAGAGAGGAAGAGAGGGAGAGAGAGATACAGAGAGCAAGAGGGAGAGAGAGATACAGAGAGCAAGAGGGAGAGAGAGATACAGAGAAGAAGAGAGGGAGAGAGAGATACAGAGAGGAAGAGGGAGAGAGAGATACAGAGAGGAAGAGAGGGAGAGAGAGATACAGAGAGCAAGAGGGAGAGAGAGATACAGAGAAGAAGAGAGGGAGAGAGAGATACAGAGAGCAAGAGGGAGAGAGAGATACAGAGAGCAAGAGGGAGAGAGAGAGATACAGAGAGCAAGAGGGAGAGAGATACAGAGAGCAAGAGAGGGAGAGAGATACAGAGAAGAAGAGAGGGAGAGAGAGATACAGAGAGGAAGAGGGAGAGAGAGATACAGAGAGGAAGAGAGGGAGAGAGAGATACAGAGAGGAAGAGAGGGAGAGAGAGATACAGAGAGAAAGAGGGAGAGAGAGATACAGAGAGGAAAGAGGGAGAGATATACAGAGAGGAAGAGGGAGAGAGATACAGACAGAAAGAGAGGGAGAGAGAGATACAGAGAGGAAGAGGAGAGAGAGATACAGAGAGAAAGAGAGGGAGAGAGAGATACAGAGAGGAAGAAAGGGAGAGAGAGATACAGAGAGAAGCAAGAGGGAGAGAGATACAGAGAAGAAGAGAGGGAGAGAGAGATACAGAGAGGAAGAGGGAGAGAGAGATACAGAGAGGAAAGAGGGGAGAGAGATACAGAGAAGAAGAGAGGGAGAGAGAGATACAGAGAGCAAAGAGGGAGAGAGATACAGACAGAAAGAGAGGGAGAGAGAGATACAGAGAGGAAGAAAGGGAGAGAGAGATACAGAGAGGAAGAAAGGGAGAGAGAGATACAGAGAGGAATAGAGGGAGAGAGATACAGAGAGAAAGAGGGAGAGAGAGATACAGAGAGGAAGAAAGGGAGAGAGAGATACAGAGAGGAATAGAGGGAGAGAGATACAGAGAGAAAGAGGGAGAGAGAGATACAGAGAGGAAGAGAGGGAGAGAGAGATACAGAGAGCAAGAGAGGGAGAGAGAGATACAGAGAGAGAAGAGGGAGAGAGAGATACAGAGAGAAGAGAGAGAAGAGAGGGAGAGAGATAAAGAGAGCAAAAGAGGGAGAAGAAGAGAGGGAGAGAGAGCAAGAGGGAGAGAGAGATACAGAGAGCAAGAGGGAGAGAGAGATACAGAGAGCAAGAGGGAGAGAGAGATACAGAGAGCAAGAGAGGGAGAGAGATACAGAGAAGAAGAGAGGGAGAGAGAGATACAGAGAGGAAGAGGGAGAGAGAGATACAGAGAGCAAGAGGGAGAGAGAGATACAGAGAAGAAGAGAGGGAGAGAGAGATACAGAGAGGAAGAGGGAGAGAGAGATACAGAGAGGAAGAGGGAGAGAGAGATACAGAGAGGAAGAGGGAGAGAGAGATACAGAGAGGAAGAGAGGGAGAGAGATACAGAGAAGAAGAGAGGGAGAGAGAGATACAGAGAGGAAGAGGGAGAGAGAGATACAGAGAGGAAGAGAGGGAGAGAGATACAGAGAAGAAGAGAGGGAGAGAGAGATACAGAGAGCAAGAGAGGGAGAGAGATACAGAGAAGAAGAGAGGGAGAGAGAGATACAGAGAGGAAGAGGGAGAGAGAGATACAGAGAGGAAGAGAGGGAGAGAGATACAGAGAAGAAGAGAGGGAGAGAGAGATACAGAGAGCAAGAGAGGGAGAGAGATACAGAGAAGAAGAGAGGGAGAGAGAGATACAGAGAGGAAGAGGGAGAGAGAGATACAGAGAGGAAGAGGGAGAGAGAGATACAGAGAGGAAGAGGGAGAGAGAGATACAGAGAGCAAGAGGGAGAGAGAGATACAGAGAGGAAGAGAGGGAGAGAGATACAGAGAGGAAGAAGGAGAGAGAGATACAGAGAGCAAGAGGGAGAGAGAGATACAGAGAGCAAGAGGGAGAGAGAGATACAGAGAGGAAGAGAGGGAGAGAGAGCTACAGAGAGGAAGAGGGAGAGAGAGATACAGAGAGGAAGAGGGAGAGAGATACAGAGAGAAAGAGAGGGAGAGAGAGATACAGAGAGGAAGAGAGTGAGAGAGATACAGAGAGGAAGAGGGAGAGAGAGATACAGAGAGAGTGAGGGAGAGAGATAGAAAGAGAGAGAAAGATATCCATCTCTCTGCCTCCTGAGCAGCACTGACGAGAGGGAGAGTGACTCGAAATCAATCAGGTCGGGTCAGGAGAGGAGTACTAAAGGACAGGGCTCTATCTCAGCCTGTCCCACGCAATCCCACTCTTGGCTCTGACGCTCCTCCTAACAACTATCTCCAAAGTTAGGAGAGAGGAAAGAGAGAGAAAAGAGGAAAGAGAGAGGAAAGAGAGAGAAAAGATAGAGGAAAGAGAGAGGAAGGAGAAAGGAAAGAGAGAGGAAAGAGAGAGGAAGGAGAAAGGAAAGAGATGAAAGAGAGAGGAAAGAGAAAGGAAAGAGAGAGGAAAGAGATGAAAGAGAGAGGAAAGAGAGAGGAAAGAGAGAGGAAAGAGAGAGGAAAGAGATGAAAGAGAGAGGAAAGAGAAAGGAAAGAGAGAGAGAGATGAAAGAGAGAGGAAAGAGAGAGGAAAGAGAGAGGAAAAGATGAAAGAGAGAGGAAAGAGAGAGGAAAGAGATGAAAGAGAGAGGAAAGAGATGAAAGAGAGAGGAAAGAGAAAGGAAAGAGAGAGGAAAGAGAAAGGAAAGAGAGAGGAAAGAGATGAAAGAGAGAGGAAAGAGATGAAAGAGAGAGGAAAGAGAGAGGAAAGAGATGAAAGAGAGAGGAAAGAGAGAGGAAAGAGATGAAAGAGAGAGGAAAGAGAAAGGAAGGAGATGAAAGAGAGAGGAAAGAGAAAGGAAGGAGATGAAAGAGAGAGGAAAGAGGACAGAACAAGAAAAGCACTGTAGATCTACAGGCAGGCAGCCCAACAGGATTCTTCAATCAGCCGGGGCAGTCACCTGCACTTCAATTATGTATTGAAACAAGGACAGACAGAGAGACAGAGAGAGAGACAGAGGGAGAGACAGAGGGAGAATGAGAGAGTGAAATAAAGAAAGAAAGAAAGAAAGACAGAGAAAGAGGTGGTGCTACTACAGTGATTGGAGCTCTAGAACAGCCCATGCAGCAAAGAAATATAACAGCCCATGCAGCAAAGAAATATAACAGCCCATGCAGCAAAGAAATTAGAACAGCCCATGCAGCAAAGCAATATAACAGCCCATGCAGCAAAGAAATATAACAGCCCATGCAGCAAAGCAATAGAACAGCCCATGCTGCAAAGCAATAGAACAGCCCATGCAGCAAAGCAATAGAACAGCCCATGCTGCAAAGCAATAGAACAGCCCATGCTGCAAAGCAATAGAACAGCCCATGCTGCAAAGCAATAGAACAGCCCATGCTGCAAAGCAATAGAACAGCCCATGCTGCAAAGCAATATAACAGCCCATGCTGCAAAGAAATATAACAGCCCATGCAGCAAAGAAATATAACAGCCCATGCAGCAAAGAAATATAACAGCCCATGCAGCAAAGCAATAGAACAGCCCATGCAGCAAAGCAATAGAACAGCCCATGCTGCAAAGCAATAGAACAGCCCATGCTGCAAAGCAATAGAACAGCCCATGCTGCAAAGCAATAGAACAGCCCATGCTGCAAAGCAATAGAACAGCCCATGCTGCAAAGCAATATAACAGCCCATGCTGCAAAGCAATAGAACAGCCCATGCAGCAAAGAAATATAACAGCCCATGCAGCAAAGCAATAGAACAGCCCATGCTGCAAAGCAATATAACAGCCCATGCTGCAAAGCAATATAACAGCCCATGCTGCAAAGCAATAGAACAGCCCATGCTGCAAAGCAATAGAACAGCCCATGCAGCAAAGCAATAGAACAGCCCATGCAGCAAAGAAATATAACAGCCCATGCAGCAAAGAAATATAACAGCCCATGCAGCAAAGAAATTAGAACAGCCCATGCAGCAAAGAAATATAACAGCCCATGCAGCAAAGAAATATAACAGCCCATGCAGCAAAGAAATATAACAGCCCATGCAGCAAAGCAATATAACAGCCCATGCAGCAAAGCAATAGAACAGCCCATGCAGCAAAGCAATATAACAGCCCATGCAGCAAAGCAATATAACAGCCCATGCAGCAAAGAAATAGAACAGCCCATGCTGCAAAGCAATATAACAGCCCATGCAGCAAAGCAATATAACAGCCATGCTGCAAAGCAATATAACAGCCCATGCAGCAAAGCAATATAACAGCCCATGCTGCAAAGCAAAGCTTCACCCTCTACTTCTCTGCTCTGTGAGTAGACTAAAGCAGCCATCTGAGGCAGCTGTCTCCTTTCCTCAGCGGAGCCACAAAGCACCCAAACAGTTTTAGAATCGCAGATATGAAGGATCACAAACACAAACCATCCTTGATGTTCTAATGAGGACAAAACAATACAAAACATAAACAGAGTTGATAAAGAAAGACTCAACACTACAAGAGCAACTGATTAAAAGAGCCAACTGCTGCTTGCTGTTGACATCAAACAGTGGGGTTATATTAACAGAACAAGTCATGGAGGTCCCATAAAACTGGAAGTGCTGTAAGAAATAGAAATATCTGTTAATGTGGCACTGGGTACACAAGTGCAACTTCCCCTCCACTAAACTTCTCATCTATCGAGGCACACAAACACACACATAGAACAATCTGGCTCTGTGACTTGCCAGTGCATTTATCCCTTTCATCCAATGGTGCAGACAGTTAGACTGACGCTTGGCCTCCCTCCAGCCCTGTTTCTATCTAGAGAGATGCTTAATGAGGGGCTGTGCTGGCTCATCAGAGTAGGTGTGGTACAGGTTCAGAGGCAGCTCTAGCCTAGATAGTACAGCTACTTGGCCCGGAACAAAAGTCCACAGGGCTGCAGGTGATGGTGAGATCTAAGATTTTTACTGTAGTACAGTAGACTGGGCTATTAAAGACCGGGACCGTGAGAGATACAGCTCACCAAGCACACTGAGCAATTATTACCAGGTCTGCTGATCTGTAGGGACGTACAGGCTCAGAGTGGACTATAGTGCAGATGATACACACACACAGTAAAGGGGGCGGTAAGCTGAGTTATATCCTCTGGGCTACTATGCACCGGCTGCATACACTAATATGTCCACTGATGTAGCTGTCCAAATGCTGCATATCTAAAAGCAAAACTCTCTCCCTACAGTAAACACAACAACAGTGTTGCTGGGCTTTCCAGGCATGCAGTGGGACTGTCAGAGCTGAGCTGTCATGACTTTGGAGTCAGAGAGGCCTAAGTAGAGCCAGAGGCACTGAAATGCCAATACAAGTATATTCAAAGTGTCTGAGAATAGTCCTATAGTTAGTCTGAAGTGGGCTGGTATGAAGTTGCCTCTCTGGCCTGGCCTGGGAACAAGTAAGGGGCTTGGGTGACTTGGGTATCAGGGTGATGGTATCTGAAAGGTCAGCCATTTTGACCTACTGCATAGAGAGAAAAGCTACGGGGGCTTCTGGGTCTATTGTGAGCCTCCCGAAGGGGTTTATTAGCTCATGTCTAATTCAAGGGCATTGACCGCTGTGGCCTCACTGCTGCCTTGCTGCCTGGCCAGGGATGCCTTGCCTGCCTGTGCTATTGGGTCTGACAGGTGACTGAAAGTGGGCTCTGGTTACCACATAACCACCTCTCATCTTCAGCCATGGTCCCCAACATACATCAGACCCAGTGGCACACAAATGACTGATAGCATTTCAACACAACGTGATGCGAGGTTGGGTTACCATCGCTATCAGAAATTAGATAGACTTTCACTTAGACTGGAGGGCTGCACGAAACTGCACATAACTTGAGCGACTGTACGCGTATCAAGACATCAAGAGATGTTGACTAGGTATTGTGGTTCAGTTTGTGTGCCACTGCTACCTGTACCTGTTTCGATGATATGCGGAGTACCTGTCGTTTCACAAATGCATGGTTCATTTGGGAACATTGAACATGCTTATTCCAGAAGCAATCTGATTGTGTGCTGGAAACACACTTGTGTTATGCAATGTGCATAACATTACGCATCCCCTGGGAGGGAAGGAATACTCCAAATATGCACATCCACTTAAGTACAAACAATACGAGCATCATCAGGTATCTCCCCCCTAGTAAGAAAGACGAAGTTCACCATGGTGGGCGTCTAATCAATAGCCACTTTACATCCACGCCACTGGCTAAAGGTCTATTTTCCTTCCATTTGAGGCTCTTCTTCATAACCCACCTTCTCTTCGTGTTGTAAAACAACCACACTCTTAAGGCAGAGACAGGGAGAAGGAGAGGAAGAGAGAGAACGAAAGAGGTTACTGCTAAAGTTAGTATATGCTGCTGAGGGGAGAGAAGAGGATAGTCAACTCTGCTGTGTAGAGATACAGCGGCCTGGAACTACGCTATACAGTGGCAAGAAAAAGTATGTGAACCCTTTGGAAATACCTGGATTTCTGCATTAATTGGTCATAAAATTTGATCTGATCTTCATCTAGGTCACAACAATAGACAAACACAGTCTATTTAAACTAATAACACACAAATACGTTTTCATGTCTTTATTGAACACACCGTGTAAACATTCACAGTGCAGGGTGGGAAAGGTATGTGAACCCTTGGATTTAATAACTGGTTGACCCTCCTTTGGCAGCAATAACCTCAACCAACTGTTTTCTGTAGTTGCGGATCAGACCTGCACAACGGTCAGGAGGAATTTTGAACCATTCCTCTTTACAAAACTGTTTCAGTTCAGCAATATTCTTGGGATGTCTGGTGTGAACTGCTCTCTTGAGGTCATGCCACAGCATCTCATTCGGGTTGAGGTCAGGACTCTGACTGGGCCATTCCAGAAGGCATATTTTCTTCTGTTGAAGCCATTCTATTGTTGATTTACTTCTGTGTTTTGGGTTGTTGTCCTGTTGCATCACCCAACTTCTGTTGAGCTTCAATTGGCGGACAGATAGCCTAACATTCCTCTGCAAAATGTCTTGATAAACTTAGGAATTCATTTTTCCATCGATGATAGCAAGCTGTCCAGGCCCTGAGGCAGCCCCAAACCATGATGCTCTCTCCACCATACTTTACAGTTGGGATGAGGTTTTGATGTTGGTGTGCTGTGCCTTTTTTCTTCACACATAGTGTTGTGTATTCCTTCCAAACAACTCAACTGTAGTTTCACCTGTCCACAGAATATTTTGCCAGTAGCGCTGTGGAACATACAGGTGCACTTTTGCAAACTTCAGACGTGCAGCGTCTGGACAATAGTGGCTTCTTCCGTGGTGTCCTCCCATGAACACCATTCTTGTTTAGCGTTTTACGTATTGTAGACTCGTCGACATATTCAAGAGATTTCTGTAAGTCTTTAGCTGACACTCTAGGATTCGTCTTAACCTCATTGAGCATTCTGCACTGTGCTCTTGCAGTCATCTTTGCAGGACGGCCACTCCTAGAGAGAGTAGCAACAGTGCTGAACTTTCTCCATTTATAGACAATTTGTCTTACCATGGTCTAATGAACATCAAGGCTTTTAGAGATACTTTTGTAACCCTTTCCAACTTTATGCAAGTCAACCATTCTTAATCTTAGGTCTTCTGAGATCTCTTTTGTTCGAGGCATGGTTCACTTCAGACAATGCTTCTTGCGAATAGCAGTGTTTTTTAATAGGGCAGGGCAGCTCTAACAACATCTCCAAACGCATCTCATTAATTGGTCAATTAGCTTTTGGAGATGTTGTTAGCCTAGGGGTTCACATACTTTTTCCAACCCACACTGTGAATGTTTAAATGATCTATTCAATATAGACAAGAAAAATACAATAATTTATGTGTTATTAGTTTAAGCAGACTATGTTTGTCTATTGTTGTAACTTAGATGAAGATCAGATCAAATTTTATGACCAATTTATGCAGAAATCCAGGTAATTCCAAAGGGTTCACATACTTTTTCTTGCCACTGTAAATGTGGACACCCCTTCAAAACAGCTCAGCCGCGAAGTGGTGGCCACACAAGCTCACAGAACGGGACTGCAAAGTGCTGAAGTGCGTAGAGCATAAAAATCAAGCAAGTTAGTACACAAATTGTTAGTTGGGAGCGTCATAAAAGGGGTTTCCATGGCCGAGCAGCCGCACATAAGCCTAAGATCACCATGCGCAATGTCACACGTCGGCTGGAGTGGAGTAAAGCTCGCCGCCATTGGACACTGGAGCAGTGGAACTGCTTTCTCTGGAGTGATGAATCTTGCATCACCATCTGGCAGTCCACCAGATGAATCTGGGTTTGGCAGGTGCCAAATGATTTTATTGAGTTACAGTTCATATAAGGAAATCAGTCAATTAAAATACATTTATTAGGCTCTAATAAACAGATTTCAAATGAATGGGCAGGGGCACAACCATGGGCCTAGGCCTAGGAGGACATAGGTCCACCCACTGGGGAGCCAGGCCCAGCCAGTCAGAATTAGTTTTTCCCCACAGAAGTTGCTTTAATACAGACCTAAATACTCCTCAGTTTCATCAGCTGTCCATGTGGCTGGTCTCAAACGATCCCGCTGGTGAAGAACCCGGATGTGGAGGTTCTGGGCAGGTGTTTTTACACATGGTCTGTGGTTGTGAGGCCGGTTGGATGTACTGCTAAATTCTCTAAAACGACATTGAGGCAGCTTATGGTAGAGAAATTAACATCACATTCTCTGGCAACAGCTCTGGTGGACATTCCTTCTGTCAGCATGCCAATTGCACACTCCCTCAAAACTTGAGACATCTGTGTCATTGTGTTGTGTGACAAAACTGCACATTTTTGAATGGCCTTTTATTGTCCCCAGCACAAGGTGCACTTGTGTAATGCTCGTGCTGTTTAATCAGCTTCTTGATATGCCACTCCTGTCAGGCAGATGGATTATCTTGGCAAAGGAGAAATGCTCACTAACAGGGATGTTAACAAATTTGAGAGAAATAAGCTTTTTTGTGCCTACTTCACCATTCTGTGATTTTTTTATTTCAGCTCATGAAACAATGTTGCATTCATATTTTTGTTCAGTATAAAAAAGAAATACAAATACACCATTTTTAGCTACATATTCATTTGAAAGAGGTAATGAACTGCTTCAATCAATCTCTACTAGAGTCGCGCCGAACGGCACGACTCTTATCTCTCTGTTTTATATTCTGCAATGAACCAGAGTTGAACCCTGGTGTGTTTTAGTACTTCCTACAAACTCGGCTCATTCCAGACAACAAGTTGCACATGCTGAATCAACAGATTTAGGCATTAACAAGCATTTGGAATACTACCAAACATGGTGTAAAAACCCACAATCACACACACTGTATACACATGCGGTGCACACACCCACGCACACGTACACACTGGCAACTGCACCTGAAAATAAGTTTCGAGCGTAGAGAAAACAGCGAGTGAAAACAACACCATATACATACACTCCCATCTGTATTCATGAAAGTCTTATGTGGTCGTCCGTGCTCTGTGAATGTTGATGATGCTCACTCTGGCCTGCAGCTGTCTCCACATCAGGGGAAAAATGTGTGTACGTGTGGGGTGTACGTGTGTGTGCGTGCATTCATGCTTGTGTGTTATTTCACCTTTAGAATGAAATAAGACACATACACGGTGCCTGTCTAAAGGCTAAACTCTCCCGTATTATTCATGATTATGAAAAGCCCATTCAAAGACACCACCAGGTTGGCATAAGGATAAAACAGACTTGACTCAGAATAAGAATCACAATGAGTCTAGCCTTGACAGCTCAGTGTATACTGATTAGAATCAGAGGACGCATGCATTTTCCTCCGGCTACAACAAAAATGATAAGAGAGTGGCTGAGTGTTAAGGGAGCTCGGATAAAAATAATGAAAAGAAACGTCCTTCAGAATTTCAAACTTATGCAGGTTCCTGTGAAATGACATTCTAGCTTCTCAGTATCTCCTCTAGAATCCCCTGTTGATTGCACAGCATCCATCTCGCTCCTCATCTCTAATCTGTATTGTCTAGCACCATTCACTGAAGGACTGTGTGTGATGGAGGGGGTTGGATTGTGTGCTTCTCTATGTGTGACAATATTAAGGTTCTCATGGAGGGTTCCCTAACACACTGACATCAGTCACACCTCATTCTGATGACACTGAATAATAAAAACGTACCCTCCCTCAGCCTCCACATACACACCCACACAACGAACCATAGACATACTGTACTGACACCCTCATCACCAGTGCAGGGGTAGTCCCTTCAACACTACCAACCCTTCATGCCCCTCCACTCCCCTTTGACCTGTGGAAAGGACAGGTTCTATGGTGCTGGGTGCAATGGAGCAGGGAGTATCCACCACTAACTTGCCCCCACTCCCCCTCCACCTTAACGGCTCATCGGAGGCAACTTTACAGTTGACATGCTAGTTAGCACAAAGGGAAGGCTTATGGGGTGTGTAAGGGCTCAGACACACTAATAGCGTTTGCTGGCCAAGAGTACTTAGCCTCTCTGAACAGAGTGCCGGACATCATTTCTGAACTGAGTACGCACCAATTTTACATGTAGAATTGCTTGAAAATGTCGGCAGTCAAACATGTACAGCGAGTGGCCCCTAAAACACACCCAGCTGTACAATCGGCAGACGAAATCCACATTCGGTGCGATGTGTGCGAGCCTTAACCAGTCGGTTCTAGTCAGCGAGCTCCTGAATCTATCACGCCCCCATCCCAAAGCATTGGAACGCATACACGGAGGTTTATTACAAAACCATATCCACACATGAATCCATTCTCTCATATTATACGTGTGAGGAATAACGCAGCCATTGGAACAGACCCGGGGCGAAGGGAGGGGAGCGGTGAGGGATCATGTAAGCCTGTTCTGACAGTTATGTTCCTCCAGACTGATCGGCTGGTAATGGCATACAGACGATGACCTCCACTGCAAAGGAGGCTGGGTAGTGCTGAAGGCCAAAAAGCCAAACGACCTAATCAACTCCCCCATCGCCCTGCTCCCAACTCTGCCATAAATGAATAGAAAAATGGTCCGGGACGACGAGAATAAGCCATAAAGCATGCTTGTCATTTACACACAGGTAGTCCTAGCTATACACACATGACGTAGGCACATTAATAACATCAACTCACAGAGCCAGGTTTGAAGGCAGGGGAGGAAAGTAGAGATCCCCCCCCCCCTCCACAAAATTGAAATATTACAATGTTTATCCGATTGTTCCGAGGTGAGGACGTCAGCGCTTGGGGAGAAAAGTAATCTTGGTTTATCCAGAACTAAAGTATTGTGTAATTGGTCAGATGCTCGATTAAGTTCTGGGTCCATATGTGTTAATAGAAGAGATTGAACAAGGATCGAAACGGAACGAAGATCTCCACCCTCTCTCTCATTGCAAGTTACGGGCAAGTCTATGGGCCAATTGTCCCCTCCCTTCCGGAATTTGAAAGATTCTAACACCTGCAAAATTGTGATTTATCCAAAGTCCCCGGAACTAATGCTGCTCGTTATCTCACCCATCTCATTGTATCAAGACTGATCTATGCTACAACATCTGTCCAAGAGAGATTAGGAGAAAAGACACTGGGAGGAATGGGGACAATATGGATAACTGGCTTGCTCCGAAGACTGACCCTGAATAAATCAATACTCAGTACATAAGTATGAAGGTGTGTGATAAAATAATACTGGTTAAATTAAATAAAACAGGGCCTCCCACATGGCGCAGCAGTCTAAGACACTGCATCGCAGTGCTAGAGGTGTCACTACACATCTGGGTTCAATCCCGGGCTGTGTCGCAGCCGGCCGCGACTGGGAGATGGGGAGGGTTTGGCAGACCAGGACATCCTTGTCCCATCATGCTCTATTGACACCTGTGGTGGGCTGGGCACATGCATGCTGACACAGTTGCCAGGTATATGGTGTTTCCTCTGACACATTGGTGCTTCTGGGTAAAGCATGGCTCTCCCGAGTCTGTACGGGAGTTGCAACGATGGGACAAGACTGTAACTACCAATTGGGTAGATTAAAAAAACATTATTTTCTTAAATAAAACACTGTGGACTACGGCGCAGTCCCCCAAAAACTATATGAACACACCTTTAACATAGTCCTATATGTGTGCTATTAGGGTGTTCTGTCAATCCTCCACAGACTCCCAAAGGTACAATAAGGCAGTGATGCCTATTCCCTCAGTGCCTAGCTACAGTAGGTGGGGTTGCTAGAGTTCTACGAACGTTTGGGGTGGGGTTATGGGGTGCATTGAGACAACATCTCAGTTCCTCTCCAGTCGCTCCCAGGCAGCTAGGTCACCTGTCACCAGACACAGGTTCAAAGACAAAGCCAGGCAGCAGGAGGAGTGAATGCCAACAGGAGGTCGTCTCTCTCTGTGACAACTACACCTCTTTCCTCCCATACCGTTGGTGGTTAGCTTGGAGCTTAGTCCCTGGCCAAGACTTAAGGCACACAGGGAGAATGTGACATAGCTTGTCATGGGGTCTTCAATAATACATTGTGGTAATCACCCAGACCTCAACCTTTCCTATTCCCTAATTCCAATCAATGGTGCTGTAATAGGGTCGTCATGATTCTTAATATAACCGATTGATGTTGCGACTGTTGTATATTGTCTTGATAGCGGCATTGGTATATCAAGCCAGTTAAATTGCTCAACGATAGGACACAGGCTAACCCGAAATGGGGCAGCAGACTACTACTCAAACATCAAAGTCATCAAATATGTATGAGTGTTTTTGACAAATTCTAATTTCCGTACCCAATTAACTTTTTTGAAAGGATTTTAAATATGAAGACATCAAAGCGGGGGAAATGCACTCTCATTTCGAAAGGGGAAGGTTGATTATACACTTCAGGGGGCTTTTGAGATGTGATGCTGATAATTTGTTTACTTAGCCCGAAAATACACAGATCTGGAGGACGTACTGCTGAGTGCACTTGCTGGGCAGCAGTAGTAAGACACTGACATCTACAGACTCACAGGGATTTGATGCAGATTTGATACAGACAGACACATGACTACAGAATGGCAAGATCTAACACTACTGCTCTTGGCCTCCAAATTCAACAATCCATATTCTTTAACATGAATGAGTAATGCCATTTGGCAGACAATTTTATCTGAAACAACTTATAGTCATGCATGCATATACATTTTGTTTGGGTGGCCCCGGGAATTGAACCCACAACCCTGACATTGCAAGCGTCATGCTCAACCAACTGAGCCATACACACTTGTAAAGGTGCTGTGTAGTCAACTTCCATGAAGAAGAGAAAGTGCTGTGACAACTGGTTTGGAAATGAACCCGTGTTAACATGTAGAGGTGGCCGGGTTCAGATGAGACAATCCTACTAGAGCACACCATAGAAATATAATATCCTGTTCTAGTAATATGGTTAGCCCTGACTTGTAGAGGCAGATCATCTAATCTTCAAATGTACCGAGCTGTGAGAACATCCCACCCCCAACCGGGTATCTTCCACCGAGCATCTTCCACCGAGCATGCAGAAAGCCAGTACCCTCCGTCCTCCTAACCATAACCTGTTCCAGGAATAGAGGGGTGTTTGAGGAAAATGCTCCAGCCAGGCCTCTCGGGTTGCTTTTGTTAAAGCACCGGAGCATGTGGCCCAGGTCAAAGTGAGACGCTAGTCAGGCTTCCTCCAGAGAACACACATCATACTGTCATAAGAAAGTTTAAATCTTCTGCAGGAAACAAGAAATACATGCAAACAGCTGTAGGGAAGAGTAAACACTGCAGGGTGCAATATTGACGTGGGAGTTGACAACTGTCAGGATCACTTGTTATCTGTTGAGCTGTAGAATTCAAGTTGAAAATAAATAGCAGGCGGTGAATGCTGCCTTCGAGCTCAGATAAGTACCGTCAATGCACCCTTAGAAAAAAATGTGCTATCTAGAACCTAAAAGGGAGAACCCTTTGAAGAAGGCTTTTTGGTTCCAGGTAGAACCCTTTTGGTTCCAAGAAGAACTATTTACACAGAGGGATCTACATGGAACCCAAAAGGGTTCTACCTGGTTCCAAAAATGGTTTTACCTGGAACCAAAAAGGCTTCTCCTTTGGGACAGTCACAGAAACATTTTGGAACCCTTTTTTCCAATTGTCAGTCATGTACCCTAAAAAACGGTTATTTCTGTGTGGTATAGAAGAAGCCTATTTTGGAGTAAACTGACATAAGCAATGACATACACCGAGGCATAGATTTCCCTTCAGGAGGCGCTCATGGGAAATGTCGGTCAATGTGACCTCTGGCTATGGGGGTGTCCACCTTGGACCCCCTATGGATTTTCTGCTCTACATCTTCACATACCAACGATCCCTTTCTCATACCGACAATTCCTCCGTATGTATTTCAGTCCATTCTGCTCTCAAGGTCTCATAAACACCTACTGTCAATGTCTTACACCTACAGTGTCTCTCACATCTATTTGTATCAAACCAGGCAACATGTCACTTTGCATTCTGCCATTTTTGTGACTTATTCAAATATACTGCCTTTGAATTAAAGATATGTGTGTGTGTGTGTGTGAGTGGTTGACTGAAAAGAAACAGAACAAAAACTGAAGAACAGTTCTGAAACTTTTGCAAAAGCATGAAATGAAACAGGTTTTATTTTATTTTTAATAAAACAAGTGGAAATGGCCATTGTCTACACAGAGAATCTCTATTGGGTAGGATAATAGCAGGTTGAGCAGGTAGTGACTTGTCCTAGCTACTGTATCTGTGTGACTGAGACCTCTCAGGTGTAGGGGTGTGAACAGTATCATGTCAGCCTGTTTACCTCAGCTGTTTCACAATTCCCACACTAGGCAGTCAGAGGTTCTTGCTCACCCATGGCAGCTAGGGCTCTCCCAGTGTAAAATCACAGGGCCTCTCTACCCCATTTAACACTGTAAGGTCATGCCAAGTCCAGCCAGCCACTCAGCTGATGAGGGGGGGCATATTTAGAGACGTCACTGAGTCAGCAATGAGGGGATCGCACACTGAACTGTTCCTGCAGTGCTATCAGCCCAGCAGAAAGAAAAACGGAGGACGTAATAGCGTGGCATATCAATTATAATAAAACTTTATAGAGACAGAAACGATAACAATATTTCCCCTTAAGTGTATTGACCCAATTCAACATAAATGGATAAGGATGATCCATTAAATGAATTTTTGAGAGGCCACAGCCACCGCAGCAGAGTGAGAGCAGGGCATGGTCAGCGGGTGGTATGGAACCGTTTAACTGTGCCTTAGAGGGATCATGCCCATGGGATTCAGATCATTTGGACATAATCTGAATAGCATTGTGTGCCACTGTGATGTCAATGTCTATGTGCTATGTACTGTATGTGGACACATGGGCTGCAGTAGAAACCTACAGTGTAATCCCCGGGCACCATCACTCTAGACATGCCTGGCGTAGCAGACATGGAACAACACCGGGTCCCTGAGGGCAATGCGGCATTCTGGGTACTTGCAGTGTTCCATCGGTCTCGTGGCATGGCATAGCATGGCTGAGATGAGCCTTTTATGCTGGCGCTTATAAAATCTAGTTTAAATTAAAGGGGTCAAATTGGGAGATATATTTAATTGTTTCGTTAATTTTGGTGTCTGCTTATAAATATCTGCCCTCGTTCTCTGATGTATTTATTCAATCTTAATTACATTTGAGAAGCTTATTGTATGGAAACCTCCAGAAATACATAGGCAAGCCACTTGTCTTGCCTGTTGAGGAACTAGTAGGAGGTGATGTTTAATTGGTGAAGAACTAGGAGGAGGTGATGTTTAACTAGTGAGGAATTAGGAGGAGGTGATGTTTAACTGGTGAAGAACTAGGAGCAGGTGATGTTTAACTGGTGAAGAACTAGGAGCAGGTGATGTTTAACTAGTGAGGAATTAGGAGGAGGTGATGTTTAACTGGTGAAGAACTAGGAGGAGGTGATGTTTAACTGGTGAAGAACTAGGAGGAGGTGATGTTTAACTGGTGAAGAACTAGGAGGAGGTGATGTTTAACTAGTGAGGAACTAGGAGGAGGTGATGTTTAACTGGTGAAGAACTAGGAGGAGGTGATGTTTAACTGGTGAAGAACTAGGAGCAGGTGATGTTTAACTGGTGAAGAACTAGGAGCAGGTGATGTTTAACTGGTGAAGAACTAGGAGGAGGTGATGTTTAACTGGTGAAGAACTAGGAGGAGGTGATGTTTAACTAGTGAGGAATTAGGAGGAGGTGATGTTTAACTGGTGAAGAACTAGGAGGAGGTGATGTTTAACTGGTGAAGAACTAGGAGGAGGTGATGTTTAACTGGTGAAGAACTAGGAGGAGGTGATGTTTAACTGGTGAAGAACTAGGAGGAGATGATGTTTAACTGGTGAAGAACTAGGAGGAGGTGATGTTTAACTGGTGAAGAACTAGGAGCAGGTGATGTTTAACTGGTGAAGAACTAGGAGCAGGTGATGTTTAACTGGTGAAGAACTAGGAGCAGGTGATGTTTAACTGGTGAAGAACTAGGAGCAGGTGATGTTTAACTAGTGAGGAATTAGGAGGAGGTGATGTTTAACTGGTGAAGAACTAGGAGGAGGTGATGTTTAACTGGTGAAGAACTAGGAGGAGGTGATGTTTAACTGGTGAAGAACTAGGAGGAGGTGATGTTTAACTGGTGAAGAACTAGGAGGAGGTGATGTTTAACTAGTGAGGAACTAGGAGGAGGTGATGTTTAACTGGTGAAGAACTAGGAGGAGGTGATGTTTAACTGGTGAAGAACTAGGAGCAGGTGATGTTTAACTGGTGAAGAACTAGGAGGAGGTGATGTTTAACTGGTGAAGAACTAGGAGGAGGTGATGTTTAACTAGTGAGGAATTAGGAGGAGGTGATGTTTAACTGGTGAAGAACTAGGAGGAGGTGATGTTTAACTAGTGAGGAATTAGGAGGAGGTGATGTTTAACTGGTGAAGAACTAGGAGGAGGTGATGTTTAACTAGTGAGGAATTAGGAGGAGGTGATGTTTAACTGGTGAAGAACTAGGAGGAGGTGATGTTTAACTGGTGAAGAACTAGGAGCAGGTGATGTTTAACTGGTGAAGAACTAGGAGGAGGTGATGTTTAACTGGTGAAGAACTAGGAGGAGATGATGTTTAACTGGTGAAGAACTAGGAGGAGGTGATGTTTAACTGGTGAAGAACTAGGAGCAGGTGATGTTTAACTTGAAGAACTAGGAGCAGGTGATGTTTAACTGGTGAAGAACTAGGAGCAGGTGATGTTTAACTGGTGAAGAACTAGGAGCAGGTGATGTTTAACTAGTGAGGAACTAGGAGCAGGTGATGTTTAACTGGTGAAGAACTAGGAGGAGGTGATGTTTAACTGGTGAAGAACTAGGAGGAGGTGATGTTTAACTGGTGAAGAACTAGGAGGAGGTGATGTTTAACTGGTGAAGAACTAGGAGGAGGTGATGTTTAACTAGTGAGGAACTAGGAGGAGGTGATGTTTAACTGGTGAAGAACTAGGAGGAGGTGATGTTTAACTGGTGAAGAACTAGGAGCAGGTGATGTTTAACTGGTGAAGAACTAGGAGGAGGTGATGTTTAACTGGTGAAGAACTAGGAGGAGGTGATGTTTAACTAGTGAGGAATTAGGAGGAGGTGATGTTTAACTGGTGAAGAACTAGGAGGAGGTGATGTTTAACTAGTGAGGAATTAGGAGGAGGTGATGTTTAACTGGTGAAGAACTAGGAGGAGGTGATGTTTAACTGGTGAAGAACTAGGAGGAGGTGATGTTTAACTAGTGAGGAATTAGGAGGAGGTGATGTTTAACTGGTGAAGAACTAGGAGGAGGTGATGTTTAACTGGTGAAGAACTAGGAGCAGGTGATGTTTAACTGGTGAAGAACTAGGAGGAGGTGATGTTTAACTGGTGAAGAACTAGGAGGAGATGATGTTTAACTGGTGAAGAACTAGGAGGAGGTGATGTTTAACTGGTGAAGAACTAGGAGCAGGTGATGTTTAACTGGTGAAGAACTAGGAGCAGGTGATGTTTAACTGGTGAAGAACTAGGAGCAGGTGATGTTTAACTGGTGAAGAACTAGGAGGAGGTGATGTTTAGCTGGTGAAGAACTAGGAGGAGGTGATGTTTAACTGGTGAAGAACTAGGAGGAGGTGATGTTTAACTGGTGAAGAACTAGGAGCAGGTGATGTTTAACTGGTGAAGAACTAGGAGCAGGTGATGTTTAACTGGGTGAATGAAGGGTGAAATGCTCGAAATATAGGATGTAAGTTAAATAATGTTCTGCACTCATGTATCTTAAATGATACACTGTTCCAATGGAAAATGTATTGACGCGCAAAACAACTTGTGTAGCCGGCACAGTGTAGGCACCATTAGTGCTCTTATTCTAGACTAAAAGGGTTTTCATAACAGTATAACCAGAGCCTATAACAGTACAGAACGCTTCTGTAACAATAGGAAAATAATTTTTCATGGACTGGAGAAAAGGTATGAGAGTATATTTATTTGACTGCACTTAATTTTAATCTATTTCTTTCTCTCCATTTTGTGTCACAGGGGAATTATTTGATTGATGTGAATCCTGGTAATGAAACAGAGGAACATTTTCATTAAGTCTGGTCCTCCTTACACGTAGAATAGGCTCAATTCAAGCCCTTCTGAAACAAAAAGGTTAACTTTATTGAAACATAATCATAAGTGGAAATCAAAATTACTAAATAGAGGAGGACTATTAAGAACACTTCAGGGAAGCGGACTTAACTTTTAATGGAGTTCAATTGAGTTCAATGGAGTCCAAATAAAGCACAGCTGGAGATGGACAGATAGCATCCACCTCCAACATTTATTTTACACCAGGTGCCAGCTTTGGACCTCAAATCAAAGTGAGGCAAGTTAAAGCATACACGTGTGCAACGTACACACATAGGGTCGGATGAAGAAATCACAGGCACCGGGGCTTCGTCTTTTTTTTATAGGCCTCCCCTTCCCGGGACACCATAATGTTCTGTAAACAAATCTGTGGACCAAGATGAAATTGGATGCGTGATAAATTTATTGTTGAAGAAAAAGCCCCTTTATAATAAAGCCATAATAACGTTTGTCATGTGTAGGCTAGAGTTGAGCAGAGACGGTTTTAGGATATATATTTTTTTTGTCAGTTATATTATAGAAGACATTAGTTGAATCTTATCACACAAATGTGTGGCTACTCTGACACTGGCAAACAAAGATCAATCTGGTCTTGAACTCAAACAATAACTCAGGCCAATGAAGCGACACACACATATTAGGAGGTAATATACTCTATATCATATCATAGGCTAGAGTAGGCTACTAAATAAAAATTCCGGTGGCACAATGACTCACCTAATGATGAAGATGAAGCCATAGGCTACTCACGGTGATGGCCAATGCGCTCGTTGTGGCAACAGCCTATCTCAAGATGAGATATATTGAAAAACAGTGCTGCTGTTTGCTACAAATTGGGAGTTGAGAATTTTTTTAAATATTGAATCTAAAGACAGATTAGTCTTCTCTTTTCATCAGTAGTCATTTGCTCTCCAAACTGTGTGTTTTTCCCGCAATTGTATTTTGAAATCTACAAAAGGCAAACCGACAACTGCAATAATCCATAGATGGCAGTTCCCATTCTGTCACACCCTGATCTGTTTCACCTGTCCTTGTGCTTGTCTCCACCACCCTCCAGGTGTCGCCCATTTTCCCCATTATCCTCTGGGTACATATACCTGTGTTCTCTGTTTGTCTGTTGCCAGTTCGTTTTGTTATGTCAAGCCTACCAGAGGTTTTCCCTCTGTTCCTGTCTATTGATTCTTCCTGTTTTTCCTGGTATTGACCTTTCCTGTCCGGCCTGAGCCTGCCTGATGTCTTGTACAGTTGCTCCACTACTCTGGATTATCGACCTCTGTCTGACCTGACCCCGAGCCTGCCTGCCGTCCTGTACCTTTGCCCCATTACTCTGGTTTATCAACCCCTGCCTGCCATGATCTGTCGTTTGCCTACCCCTGTTGCTGTAATAAACATTGTTACTTCAACCCAATCTGCATTAGGGTCTTACCTGAAAAGTGTTACATTCAAGTCAGGACTGGCATCCACTGCTAGTATACCCATGACTTTAACAGTCAAATTACCAGGGTAAGAAATACCCTTTCTGTGGATTACATGTCTATGGCCACAACGCAACAGGCTTTTTCCAAATAAACCAGTATACGGTTTATACCGGTTTATACCGCCCAAGCCCCTCACTCATGTATGCATGGACAGAGGAATGCGCAGACAGAAGAATGTGCACGGCCAACCAGACACACACACACACGTTGGCCTGGATCCTATTCTACAGTGCATGGGTTATATATTCCACCTAGGCAGAGGAGTACAGGAGGTTTAGTTTGGTGAATGTCTTCATTAATGCTTCTGCATCTGTCGAGCCAGGCTGCTCACAGTGGGCTTAGTGAAAGAGGGCTGGCGCATTAATCTCTGCTATGTGACGATTGGAGAAACAGGGACCTTTGACGTAGCCAGTGGAGGAGATTACAGTGTACTAGGTCTGCCTTGGAAAGGCTCCCTGAAAATACCTTTCACTGTTTTACATACAGATTTAAACATCCACATTGGTGCATTTGACATTAGAGACACATGAGTGCCAACATTAGAGCTCACCTGATATATACTGTATACTGTATATACAGTGGGGAGAACAAGTATTTGATACACTGCCGATTTTGCAGGTTTTCCTACTTACAAAGCATGTAGAGGTCTGTAATTTTTTATCATAGGTACACTTCAACTGTGAGAGACAGAATCTAAAACAAAAATCCAGAAAATCCCATTGATTTTTAAGTAATTAATTTGCATTTTACTGCATGATGTAAGTATTTGATCACCTACCAACCAGTAAGAATTCCGGCTCTCACAGACCTGTTAGTTTGTCTTTAAGAAGCCCTCCTGTTCTCCACTCATTACCTGTAATAACTGCAACTGTTTGAACTCGTTACCTGTATAAAAGACACCTGTCCACACACTCAATCAAACAGACTCCAACCTCTCCACAATGGTCAAGACCAGAGAGCTGTGTAAGGACATCAGGGCTAAAATTGTAGACCTGCAAAAGGCTGAGATGGGCTACAGGACAATAGGCAAGCAGCTTGGTGAGAAGGCAACAACTGTTGGCGCAATTATTGGAAAATGGAAGAAGTTCAAGATGACGGTCAATCACCCTCGGTCTGGGGCACCATGCAAGATCTCATCTCGTGGGGCATCAATGATCATGAGGATGGTGAGGGATCAGCCCAGAACTACACAGCAGGACCTGGTCAATGACCTGAAGAGAGCTGGGACCACAGTCTCAAAGAAAACCATTAGTAACACACTACGCCGTCATGGATTAAAATCCTGCAGCGCACGCAAGGTCCCCCTGCTCAAGCCAGCGCATGTCCAGGCCCGTCTGAAGTTTGCCAATGACCATCTGGATGATCCAGAGGAGGAATGGGAGAAGGACATGTGGTCTGATGAGACAAAAATAGAGCTTTTTGGTCTAAACTCCACTCGCCGTGTTTGGAGGAAGCAGAAGGATGAGTACAACCCCAAGAACACCATCCCAACCGTGAAGTATGGAGGTGGAAACATCATTCTTTGGGGATGCTTTTCTGCAAAGGGGACAGGACGACTGCACCATATTGAGGGGAGGATGGATGTGGCCATGTATCGCAAGATCTTGGCCAACAACCTCCTTCCCTCAGTAAGAGCATTGAAGATGGGTCGTGGCTGGGTCTTCCAGCATATGACAACAACCCGAAACACACAGCCAGGGCAACTAAGGAGGGCTCCGTAAGAAGCATCTCAAGGTCCTGGAGTGGCCTAGCCAGTCTCCAGACCTGAACCAATAGAAAATCTTTGGAGGGAGCTGAAAGTTCGTATTGCCCAGCGACAGCCCCGAAACCTGAAGGATCTGGAGAAGGTCTGCATGGAAGAGTGGGCCAAAATCCCTCCTGCAGTGTGTTTAAACCTGGTCAAGAACTACAGGAAATGTATGATCTCTGTAATTGAAAAAAAAGGTTTCTGTACCAAATTTTAAGTTCTGCTTTTCTGATGTATCAAATACTTATGTCATGCAATAAAATGCAAATGAATTACTTAAAAATCATAAAATGAGATTTTCTGGATTTTTGTTTTAGATTCCGTCTCTCACAGTTGAAGTGTACCTATGATAAATATTACAGACCTCTACATGCTTTGTAAGTAGGAAAACCTGCAAAATCGACAGTGTATCAAATACTTGTTCTCCCCACTGTATATATACACTGTATGTATATATGATGATATTTGAGGTGTGCACACAAGCCTACTTGGGGTTGAGGTCCTAAAAAATGTCTAAATATCACTGAAGGACAGCTCATCATTCCACTGCACCATCTCAACACTTACAACACAGGCACTTTTCAGGTCAACTAAGGAACTTCAATGTGGGGTCCCAATGCCATTCACATGGGCTGACCTCAATTTCAGAATAGGTGGAGAGTGAATAGATGCAATGTTGTCCTATTCTGGGGGGGAAGTTCAACCTCTCTTTTCCTAATACAAAAATTGAATGAATAATAGATTTCTAGAGGCAGCGTTGCAAGATGAAAACATCACTGTTGCTAAATCTAACCAGACCCCTAGAGTGAAGGACTCTAGAGGACGCCACCTATTTCATCACTTAAAGTTCAGGACAAATATTGAAAGGCAGTGAGTTACAAAATATGAAAAGACCTCTTTCAGAGTAAAGAGTACTAAAATGGAAACGGACCATTCCTGCTTTACTACCATTAATTGAGACACAAAGCTTACTGTGTATCAAAATGTGGAAGAATAGCGGCTGAGTTGACCTTTTATTTGCTAAGCAGGACTAATTGATTCCTTGATTACCTTAATTAAAAAATAACTCCATAATTATCCACAGTTAGCTCAGCTGATCTCATCTCCTCCCGTCCCTGACTGACAGCTCTAGACAATAATAACTTCATTTGGCTGGGCACATTATCATTCTGATACTTGAAGAAAGGTGAAGCTTCTAGTCCGTTCCATCACAAGGGAACAGCAATTTATAACGGAGCCACCTGGCTTTTAAATGTGATCATCCCTGTCTCCTTTGTGTGCTGAACACATTATATTTGGACTGGACATTGGTACAGAGCAGGCCATTATGAGAGGCGACCGGTTACAACCCAGGAAGGGAGTAGATCAGACAGAGAGAAATCCTACAGCCACCTCTGTCTCCACTGTACGCACAGGGTTGAGAACTAGACCAGCTAGCAACAAGCACATCACATGAGTTCAAAATCCTTTTGTGTGTGTGTTAACACCCCCCCAATTTCTTTTTTAAATCTAAAAACCGCTAATCCCATATACAGTATGATCTCGTCAAAAACTGTCACAATCCTTTCCCCAACATAATAAAGTTGGATTGCATTTAGATGGATTGCATTTATACTGTACATTTAATTCATAGGGATTACTAGATATACAATAAAAAAAATCTATTAAAAAGACAGAAGATTCCCCAAACAGCAATAAAAGGCTAAACCATAACTGTAATGGTGGAAAATGGCTACATTTCTATGAGTTTCACAATGTGCAATAAAGTAATGCTAGCTGAGATTACATGAATGCAACTTCAATGAAGCATAAAATCACGCTTTTTTGTCAACTTAGTTGTGAAAACACCAAAATAATGCAGAGACCGATGTCATGCATATTCACTGGGAAATTACCAAAGAATTACCAAATGTACAGTACCAGTCAAACATTTGGATACACCTATTATTTCAAGGGTTTTTCCTTATTTTTACTATTTTCTACATTGTAGAATAATAGTGATCAAATCAAATCAAATTTAACATGGTTAGCAGATGTTAATGCGAGTGTAGCAAAATGCTTGTGCTTCTAGTTTCGACAATGCAGTAATAACCAACGAGTAATCTAACCTAACAATTTCACAACAACTACCTTATACACACAAGTGTAAAGGGATAAAGTATATGTACATAAAGATATATGAATGAGTGATGGTACAGAACGGCATAGGCAAGATGCAGTAGATGGTATCGAGTACAGTATATACATATGAGATGACTAGTGTAGGGTATGTAAACATTATATTAAGTGGCATTGTTTAAAGTGGCTAGTGATACATTTTTACATCAATTTTTCCATTATTCAAGTGGCTGGAGTTGAGTCAGCATGTTGGCAGCAGCCACTCAATGTTAGTGGTGGCTGTTTAACAGTCTGATGGCCTTGAGATAGAAGCTGTTTTTCAGCTGACTTCGCCTTCTGGATAATAGCGGGGTGAACAGGCAGTGGCTCGGGTGTTTGTTGTCCTTGATGATCTTTATGGCCTTCCTGTGACATCGGGTGGTGTTGGTGTCCTGGAGGGCAGGTAGTTTGCCCCCGGTGATGCGTTGTGCAGACCTCACTACCCTCTGGAGAGCCTTACGGTTGTGGGCGGAGCAGTTGCCGTACCAGGCGGTGATATAGCCTGACAGGATGCTCTCGATTTTGTGCATCTGTAAAAGTTTGTGAGTGCTTTTGGTGACAGGCCAAATTTCTTCAGCCTCCTGAGGTTGAAGAGGCGCTGCTGCGCCTTCTTCACCACACTGTCTGTGTGGGTGGACCAATTCAGTTTGTCCGTGATGTGTGCGCCGAGGACCTTAAAACGTACTATCCTCTCCACTACTGTCCCGACGATGTGGATGGGGGGTGCTCCCTCTGCTGAAGTCCACAATCATTTCCTTTGTTTTGTTGACGTTAAGTGTGAGGTTATTTTCCTGACACCACACTCCGAGGGCCCTCACCTCCTCCCTGTAGGCCGTCTCTTCGTGTTGGTAATCAAGCCTACCACTGTAGTGTCGTCTGCAAACTTGATGATTGAGTTAGAAGCGTGCATGGCCATGCAGTCATGGGTGAACAGGGATTACAGGAGATGGCTGAGAACGCACCCTTGTGGGGACCCAGTGTTGAGGATCAGCAGGGTGGAGATGTTGTTACCTACCCTCACCACCTGGGGGCGGCCCGTCAGGAAGTCCAGTACCCAGTTGCACAGGGTGGGGTCAAGACCCAGGGTCTCGAGCTTGATGACGTATTTGGAGGGTACTGTGGTGTTAAATGCTGAGCTGTAGTCGATGAACAGCATTCTCACATGGGTACTGTATTCCTGCGATTGCGTCGTCTGTGGACCTATTGGGGCGGTAAGCAAATTGGAGTGGGTCTAGGGTGTCAGGTTGGGTGGAGGTTATATCGTCTTTGACTAGTCTCTCAGAGCACTTCATGATGACGTAAGTGAGTGCTACGGGGCGGTAACAGGGAACAGGAACAATGGTGGCCCTCTTGAAGCATGTGGGAACAGCAGACTGGGACAGGGATTGATTGAATATGTCCGTAAACACACCAGCCAGCTGGTCTGCCCATGCTCTGAGGACGCGGCTGAGGATGCCGTCTGGGCCTGCAGCCTTGCGAGGGTTAACATGTTTAAATGTTTTACTCACGTCGGCTGCAGTGAAGGAGAGTCTGCAGGCTTTGGTAGCGGGCCGTGTCAGTGGCACTGTATTGTCCTCAAAGCGAGCAAAGAAGTTGTTTAGTCTGTCTGGGAGCAAGACATCCTGGTCTGCGACGGGGCTGGTTTTCTTTTTGTAATCCGTGATTGACTGTAGACCCTGCCACATACCTCTTATGTCTGAGCCGTTGAATTGCCACTCTACTTTGTCTCTATACTGACGCTTAGCTTGTTTGATTGCCTTGCGGAGGGAATAGCTACACTATTTGTATTCGGTCATGTTACTGGTCATCTTGCCCTGGTGAAAAGCAGTGGTTCGCACTTTCAGTTTCATGCGAATGCTCCCATCAATCCACGGTTTCTGGTTTAGGAATGTTTTTATAGTTGCTGTGGGTACGACATCGCCGATGCACTTGCTAATAAACTCTTATAACTTCCGGCGCCGACAGAGATGGCCGCCTCGCTTCGCGTTCCTAGGAAACTATGCAGTATTTTGTTTTTTTTACGTGTTATTTCTTACATTGGTATTTCTTACATTGCATTTGAGCCAATCAGTTGTGTTGTGACAAGGTAGGGTTGGTATACAGAAGATAGCCCTATTTGGTAAAGGACCAAGTCCATATTATGGCAAGGACAGCGCAAATAAGCAAAGAGAAACAACAGTCCATCATTACTTTAAGACATGAAGGTCAGTCAATCCGGCTGAAAATTTCAAGAACTTTGAGTTTCTTCAAGTGCTGTCGCAAAAACCATCAAGTGTTATGCTGAAACTGGCTCTCATGAGGACCACCACAGGAAAGGAAGACCCATAGTTACCTCTGCTGCAGAGGATAAGTTCATTAGAGTTACCTGCACCCCAGATTGCAGCCAAAATAAATGCTTCACAGAGTTCAAGTAACAGGCACATCTCAACATCAACTGTTCAGAGGAGACTGTGTGAATCAGGCCTTCACGGTCAAATTGCTACAAAGAAACCACTACTAAAGGACACCAATAATAAGAAGAGACTTGCTTGGGCCAAAAAACACGAGCAATGGACATTAGACCGGTGGAAATCTGTCCTTTGGTCTGATGAGTCCAAATTAGAGATTTTTGGTTCCAAGTGCCGTGTCTAATATGAGACAAAGTAGGTGAACGGATGATCTCTGCATGTGTGGTTCCCACTGTTAAGCATGGAGGAGGTGTGATGGTGTTGGGGTGCTTTAACGCCGAATTTTCAACGCCAATACCGATACCGATTATTGGAGGACCTAAAAAAAAAAAAGCCCATACCGATTAATGCCGATTTTATATATATTTGTAATAATGACAATTACAACAATACTGAATGAACATTGAACACTTTTATTTTAACTAAATATAATACATAAATAAAATCAATTTAGACTCAAATAAATAATGAAACATGTTCAATTTGGTTTAAATAATGCAAAAACACAATGTTGGAGAAGAAAGTAAAAGTGCAATATGTGCTATGTAAGAAAGCTAACGTTTAAGTTCCTTGCTCAGAACATGAGAACATATGAAAGCTGGTGGTTCCTTTTAACATGAGTCTTCAATATTCCCAGTTAAGAAGTTTAAGGTTGTAGTTATTATAGGACTATTTCTCTCTATACCATTTGTATTTCATAGACCTTTGACTATTGGATGTTCTTATAGGCACTATAGTATTGCCAGCCTAATCTCGGGAGTTGATAAACAGCACTGTGCTTCATGCATTGCGAAAAGCTGCTGGCAAATGGAGGAAAGTGCGGTTTGAATTGAAGAAATGTTAGGAAGAAATGGCCTTCACACAGTACGCAACGAGCCAGGCGACCCAAACTGCTGCATATACCCTGACTCTGCTTACAATGAACGCAAGAGAAGTGACACAATTTCAGGCACCGCATTGATTATATGCAATGCAGGACAAGCTAGTTAAACCAGTAATATCATCAACCATGTGTAGTTAACTAGTGATTATGTTAAGATTGATTGTTTTTTATTAGATAAGTTTAATGCTAGCTAGCAACTTACCATGACTACTTGCTGCCTGCACTTGCGTAACAGGTGGTCAGCCTGCCACACAGTCTCCTCGTGGGTTGCAAAATAGTTGTTGTCCAAAGTTTCTGATTACCTATTGTTATGAAAACTTGAAATCGGCCCTAATTAATCGGCCATTCCGATTAATCGGTTGACCTCTAGGGCTTTGCTGGTGACACTGTAATTTATTTAGGACTCAAGGCACACTTAACCAGCATGGCTACCACAATCTGCAGCGATACGCCATCCCATCTGGTTTGCGCTTACTAGGATTATCATTTGTTTTCAACAGGACAATGACCCAAAACACACCTCCAGGCTGTGTAAGGGCTATTTGACATAATTCCATATGTGTTGTTTCTTTTTTATGTTTTTATCTTGTCACAATTGTTCGACAATGAAGAAAATAGTAGAAAAAAAGAAAAAACATTTAATGAGTAGGGGTCTCCAAACTTTTGACTGCTACTGTACATATTCAGAATAATCACCTAACACGTACGTACACAATTATTTTATGTGCATTACGGGAAGACAGAGACTTACATCAATACCTAGATGTACTAGTTAACCCTGATGTATGCTCTTTAGCACATGTTAAACAAGGTTTTCCCCAGGCATTAACACAGTGAAGAGACGCAACCAAGCACAAAGCTTAATTCACCAAGCCATAGCTAGGGAGGGAGGGAGGAAGGCAGGCAGTGAGGGAGGAAGGGGAGACAGTGAGTGGAGTCCTCAAGGCAGAAATGTAGTAAAATGAATGTTTTGAATATCAAAACACTAATGCCTTTATATAATACTTTTTAACTCGAGCCCAGATCTTTCTCTTTGGGAAAAGGATGCAGGACTGAAAACTCAATTAGGAATCTGAAATCTGAAGAAAGTCCTAAAATGAGTAAGAACGGATGGCTCTATAAAGTGAGAGGGCTGTGCTGAGGGGCAGAGGAAGGGGTGACAGAGATTACCCAGAGAAAGAGACACACTAAACACATGCAAATCCCAGGAGCGGTGGCAATTTGACTGGTACATTTCCACTGCTCCCTGGGTGACGAACTGTAATGCAGTGGTAAAGCTGTGAATCGGAATCCAGCAGCAAGTGACTTACTACTGTTAAACAGCACACACTCCTGACACATTAGATATATAGGTTGCTGTAGCTCTGCAACAGAGCATGGCTTTCAGGTGTAGCTTTAAGGGACGGTAACTGGTACAGACAGTAACAACATACCTAACATTAGCCTAGCTGTGATCTCTGATCTGATCTGGAGTTTGGGGCCAGGTGATACTAAATACTAACACAAGCCTGGCAGCTTTGACTTCTGATCTGGAGTGAGATGTGGAGTGATTTATTAGTGGAACAAAGAGCCCCTGTGATGTACTGACTGCTCCACCTCATTCGTCACGCCGGGTAGCACACACGGCCCTGACGAGGGCCTATCTCTACCAGATGACCAGGCATCACTTGGCCAGCTATATTTCCAGCCTGACATTATGCTCTGTCATTGCTAACGTCATGGTCTTATCCTGGTGCCCAAATCTATGAACAGAACAGCCCCCTTAAAGCTGGGGAGCAAGATACTAGAGCTGTGTCATGGCACCTGTAGCAGCATGACAGCTGAAGTGTAATAAAGATGTACAACATCTCTCACCAGGTGTCCATCTAACAGAAAAAAAACATGGGCTTGACGTACTGTTTCTTATACTAGTCTACAGCCTGGGGATCTATCTACAGTATGACGTTCCGACCAGGCAGATAAGCTCAAGGCACTTCCTAACTCCACCGACTACACCATCTCACTCAGAACTCGCTTGGCTGGACAGAGAGAGAGGGGATGGAAGCATGTGCTGCATTATAGAACACGAGAGGAAACACCAACTCTCTCCGGGCCATTAGACAGAGAGGCTGGTGGAGACACAGAATGATCTCACTATATCGCTGTTTAATATTACATCAGCTTCCATAATCTCCATTACATCGTATTGTTTAGGGATGTGCATCTTTCCCTTTGAAGAGGATTCAATACACATCTAGATGCATAGGATCCGATACAGGGACGATACGTTTTAGTTAGAAATGATCTGGTGCGATTCTGTTTGATTATAGGAACAAATCGATGTGATTCGGTCCAATGAAATACAATTCGAGGCACTAACATTTGTTGTATAAACACATTCATTTTCCATTCTAAATTGTGTGTGTGTGTAAATGATGGACAGCTAACTGCCAAAATAAAGGAAACACCAACATAAAGTGTCTTAATAAGGCGTTAGGCCACCACAAGCCGAACATCTTCAATGCACCTTGAGATTCTACAAGGGTCTGGAACTGTATTGGAGGTATGTGCCACCTTTCTTCCACAAGAAATGACATAATTTCATGTTTTATTGATGGTGGTGGAAAATGCTGTCTCAGGCGCCACTCCAGAATCTCCCATAAGTGTTCAATTGGGTTGAGATCTGGTGACTGAGATGCCATAGCATATGGTTTACATCTCTTCAAACCATTCACTGTCCACTTATGCACTGCGGATGGGGGAATTATTATCCTATGGGTGCAAAGCCATGGTATAGCCAAACAAATGGCCTGCCCAGTATTTGTTTACATGACCATTAGCATGATGGGATGTTAACTGCTTAATTAAATCAAGTGCCACATGTGTGTGGAAGCACCTGCTTTTCAATGTACCTTCTATCCATCATTTACTCAACTGTTACCTCTACAGTGCTTTTAGAAAGTATTCACATCCCTTGACTTTTTCCACATTTTGTTGTGTTACAAAGTGGAATTAAAAATGATTTAATTGCCATTTTTTGTCAACCATCTACACAACATACTTGCGAATTTCAAAGCTGAAGAAAAAGGTGAAACAAAACTTGTATTAATGGAAAATAAAACACTAATATATTTAAATTCGATAAGTATTCCACCCGCTGAGTAAATATATGCATGAATGAATTTATGAAATGTTATTTGAGTGTCAAATCGCCAATTGACAACCCATCCCTTATGGGATTATTTGACACATGAACAAACATTACAATAATTCATTATGGTAATGAAATGATAATTCTTCTGGCGCTCTCTGTATTGCGCATCACATGAAGAGTGAAAACATTTAAATAAAAAAGTAAATAAATAGATAATAGTGAATAAGGTTATCCAAACAATAATAATTCCTAGAGCAGTAAAATAATATACATACATATACACTACCGTTCACAAGTTTGGGGTCACTTAGAAATGTCCTTGTTTTTGAAAGAAAAGCAAAACAAATTTGTCCATTAAAATAACATAAAATTGATCAGAAATACAGTGTAGACATGGTTAATGTTGTAAATGACAATTGTAGCTGGAAACGGCAGATTTTTTATGGAATATCTACATAAGCGTATAGAGGCCCATTATCAGCAACCATCACTCCTGTGTTCCAATGGCACGTTGTGTTAGCTAATCCAAGTTAATCATTTTAAAAGGCTCACTGATCATTAGAAAACCCTTCTGCAATTATGTTAGCACAGCTGAAAACTGCTAATTAAAGAAGCAATAAAACTGGCCTTCTTTAGACTAGTTGAGTATCTGAAGCATCAGCATTTGTGGGCTCGATTACAGGCTCAAAATGGCCAGAAACAAATAACTTTCTTCTGAAACTCGTCAGTCTATTCTTGTTCTGAGAAATGAAGGCTATTCCATGCAAGAAAATGCCAAGAAACTGAAGACCTCGTACAACGCTGTGTACTACCCCCTTCTCAGAACAGCGCAAACTGGCCCTAACCAGAATAGAAAAAGAAGTGGGAGGCTCTGGTGCACAACTGAGCAAGAGGACAAGTACATTAGAGTGTCTAGTCAGTCTCCTCACAAGTCCTCAACTGGCAGCTTCATTAAATAGTACCCGCAAAACACCCGTCTCAACGTCAAAGGTTAAGAGAGACTCCGGGAGGCTGGCCTTCTCGGCAGAGCTGCAAAGAAAAAGTCATATCTCAGACTGGCCGATATAAAGAAAAGATTAAGATGGGCAAAAGTACACAGATACTGGACAGAGGAAGATTGTAAAAAAGTGTTATGGTCAGACGAATCTAAGTTTGAGTTGTTCGGATCACAAAGAAAAAATGAAAAGATGCTGGAGTGTTTGACTGTCACGTTCTGACCTTAGTTCTTTTGTTATGTCTTTGTTTTAGGTTGGTCAGGGCGTGAGTTGGGGTGGGTTGTCTATGTTCATTTTTCTATGTTGTGTTTTGCGTTTGGCTGGTATGGTTCTCAATCAGAGGCAGGTGTCGTTAGTTGTCTCTGATTGAGAATCATACTTAGGTAGCCTTTTCCCACCTGTGTTTAGTGGGTGATTGTTTTCTGTCTTTGTGTATGTCACCCGACAGGACTGTTTAGTTTCGTGTCATTGTCTTTGTTATTTTTGTTTTAGTGTTCTGTGTTTAATAAATTCATCATGAACACATACCACGCTGCGCATTGGTCCTCCGATCCTTGCTACTCCTCCTCAGAAGAGGAGAAAGACGAGCGTTACATTGACGCCATCTATCAAGCATGGTGGAGTCAATGTGATGGTCTGGGGATGCTTTAGTGATCGTAAAGTGGGAGATTTGTACAGGGTAAAAGGGATCTTGAAGAAGGAAGGCTATCACTCCATTTTGCAACGCCTTGCCATACCCTGTGGACGATGGGACAATGACCAGGACAATACAACAGGACAATGACCCAAAGCACAGCTCCAAACTATGCAATAACTATTTAGGGAAGAAGCAGTCAGCTGCTATTCTGTCTATAATGGAGTGGCCAGCACAGTCACCGGATCTCAATCCTATTGAGCTGTTGTGGGAGCAGCTTGACCGTATGGTATGTAAGAAATGCCCATCAAGCCAATCCAACTTGTGGGAGGTGCATCAGGAACCATGGGGTGAAAAATCTTCAGAGTACCTCAACAAATTGACAACTAGAATGCAAAATATCTGCAAGGCTGTAATTGCTGCAAATGGAGGATTCTTTGATGAAAACAACGTTTGAAGGACACAATTATTCCAATTAAAAATCATTATTTATAACCTTGTCAACGTCTTGACTATATTTCCTATACATTTTGCAACTCATTTCATGTATATTTGAATGGAAAAGGACATTTCTAAGTGACCGCAAACTTTCGAACAGTAGTGAATACATACAGTTGAAGTCAGAAATTTACATACACTTAGGTTGAAGTCATTAAAACTTGTTTTTCAACCACTCCACAAATTTTTGTTAACAAACTATAGTTTTGGCAAGTCAGATAGGACATCTACTTTGTGCATGACACAAGTCATTTTTACTACAAGTGTTTACAGACAGATTATTTCACTTATAATTCACTGTATCACAATTCCAGTGGGTCAGAAGTTTACATACACTAAGTTGACTGTGCCTTTAAACATCTTGGAAAATTCCAGAAAATGATGTCATGGCTTTAGAAGCTTCTGATAGGCTAATTGACATCATATGAGTCAATTGGAGGCATACCTGTGGATGTATTTCAAGGCCTACCTTCAAACTCAGTGCCTCTTTGCTTGACATCATTGGAACATCAAAAGAAATGAAAAAAAATTGTAGACCTCTACATGTCTGGTTCATCCTTGGGAGTAATTTCCAAACGGCTGAAGGTACCACGTTAATCTATACAAACAATAGTCAGTGCCACAAAGTCTAACTACTAAATTCAGTCTGTAACACAAAATGTGGAAAAAGTCTAGGGGTGTGAATACTTTCTGAAGGCACTGTATACACACTGAGTGTACAAAACATTAAGAACACCTTCCTAATAATGAGGTGTTGAAAGCGTCCCACAAGGATGCTGGCCCAAGTTGACTTCAATGCTTCCCACAGTTGTGTCAAGTTGGCTGGATGTCCTTTGGATGGTGTACCATTCTTGATACACACGGGAAACTGTTGAGCATGAAAAACCCAGCAGCGTTGTAGTTCTTGACACACTCAAACCGGTGTGCCTGTTAAAAGGCACTTACATCTTTTGTCTGCCCTGTTCACACTCTGAATGGCACACTTACACAATCCATGTCTCAATTGTCTCAAGGCTTAAAAAATATTATTGAACCTGTCTCCTCCCCTTCATCTACACTGATTGAAGTGAATTTAACAGGCGACATTCATAAGGGATCATAGCTTTCACCTGGATTCACTTGGTCAGTCTATGTAATGTAAACAGCAGGTGTTCGCAATGTTTAGTTCACTCAGTGTATGTCAATGGTGTATGTAGGCATCTGAGCTAAACAATAAGGATAGCTGGGATTCTACCACCAGTTAGGGGGGCAACGTCTTTTAAACTGAAATCACCACCCACTAAGTAATGTGTCTTTTTGCAATTTAAAAGTATTAGCTATTAATGTCACTTTTAAAGTTAGCTATGACAGCCAATATATATATATTGGCTAGCACAACTTTGGACTTCAATCGAATGGTTTAGACCATTTGGTAGTTGACTGACTCGGAGTGAGCTTCTCTTCCACCATGCAATGCGGGTAAAAAGAAAAAAATCTGTCTTCATGACATTTTTCAACTTTACCCTGTATATCTAAAAATGACCATTTATACTGATTGTTTCAAGGAAAACTACCAAAATTATTGCTGATGGTGAACCTGAACAATCAATTTAAAATCTAATGTAAGACCTGATCAGCTGTAGGCAGATGTAGCCTCATGTCAACCAAATAATCAAATCTTGATGAGTTGGTTATCTGAATCAGCTATGTAGTGCTTGGGCAAAAACCAAAACATGTACCCCTTGGGGTCCCGAGGACCGAGTTTGGGAAACACTGACAGAGGCTTCAAGAAATGCCACAAAGCAGGACTACATTTATTTTCAGATCTCGCACCCCTCCTCAATATACTGGAACTCATCATAGGGTGTATCTTTCCGTGCGTGAAGTCCAGTCCTGCCCTCTTCATGGCCAATAATGTGTGAAACACATCTCACTGACTTAGAAATACCTTGGATATTATCAAAACAAACCGGGGACCAGTCCATATCGGTGAATCGTTACATGTTGTGGCAGGGAGAGGTGAAGGGAGTGGTTATTGAAGGGAGATATATTGCAACCCGCTGGCTCCACCCCTGAGCCTTATATGGACTTCCTGCCCAACGAGGCGAGTCTGTGGATCATTAAGCCAGGGAGCACTGGGGGATAAAAGAGGAGGCGGCCTACACAAAGGGTCAGAGATCGGAGAGGGAAGTGTATGTTATGAAGAGTGTGAGGAATAAGAGAAGTAACTGACTACCCCCACTGTGTACCGGATTGGCTAAGGACCCGAGTTTTAGGATTACCCCTGGAGAACAAAACGGATTGTGGGCTGTGAAATGGTTGGTGAATTCCCCCCTTTTCCCCAGTGTGCAAAACTCTCTGATAAACTCCATTTGCATTCTAGTTGTGCTCCTTGTGCGTGTTTGGTTATTGAACTTGGTGCCGTGGAAACCCCACACCCTTGAATCTGCTACAATCCCTAGTATTGTTACTGTCACCCCCGATTGGAAGTTCCTCGTTTAAAAAAAAAGAGAACAATTACTGTACAAACACTGTCGCCTGAGGAATGATGTCTTTAAAGATCTCACCATCTACGGTCTCTGCGGACACACTACTGTGGGACTGGGTGTTAATGTGCGTAGTTCTCTCATTTAAATATTTAATCTCTATCCTGTTATGTCTCTAAAGGGTAATGAATAAATCAGTCATAAAAATAGATACTTGGAATGTTGGCAGTGACATAAATGGTAAATAGAGACAAATGGCAGAATATATTAGCCATTCTATTAGCAAATATATTTAGGATGCTTGCTATTTCCATTGGTAATTGGTATTTCCAATTCTTGACGGCAAACTAAGATAATGAATATAGAATGGTTAGACCTTAAAGAGTGAGTGTGTATGTGTCTGTATACTGAGAGAGTTAGAGTATCTGTAATGTCCCTGATGAGAGCTGTCTAGGCTGTTTACATCCCTAGCCTGTCTTCCTCGCTCTCCTCTTCATTACTCTGCAGCACGGCTGCTGATCCATGTTGTAAGTTTTATTAAAAATCCTAAGAACGCAGGGAGAGGAGAGGGATTGGCTGTTGATGTTTTTTACTTTGTCTTCTTTAAAACACTCGAGTCTGGAGAGACATGTTCCTGACTGTGAGAAGGCCATTAATATGGGAGGGGAGAACACTGAAGACTGTGGGCTCTCATTCTCCTTGACTGACGTGAGTAAGATATTTAAGCGCGTTAACCCTCGCAAGGCTGCCGGCCCAGAATCGCTAGCCGCGTCCTCAGAGCATGCGCAGACCAGCTTGCTGGAGTGTTTATGGACATATTTAATCTCTCCCTATCTCAGGCAGCTGTCCCCACTTGCTTCAAGATGTCCACCATTGTTTCTGTAGCCAAGAAAGCAAAAGGTAACTGAACTAATTGACTATCGCCCTGTAACACTCACTTTTGTCATCACGACGTGCTTTGAAAGGCTAGTTAAGGACTATATCACCTCCACCTTAGCTGACACCCTAGACCAACTTCAATTTGCATACCGCCCCAATAGATCCACAGACGATGCAATCACCATCACACTGCCATATCCCATTTGGACAAGAGGAATACCTATGTAAGAATGCTGTTCATTGACTACAGCTCAGCCTTCAACACCATAGTACCCTCCAAGTTCATCATTAAGCTTGGGGCTCTGGGTCTGAACCCTGCTCTGTGCAACTGGGTCCTGGACTTCCTGACGGGCCGCCCCAGGTGGTAATGGTAGGAAACAACACCTCCACTATGCTGATCCTCAACACAGGGTGCTCAGCCCCTCCTGTACTCCCTGTTCACCAATGACTGCATGGCCACGCACGCCTCCAACTCAATCGTGAAGTTTGCAGATGACACAACAGTAGTAGGCCTGATTACCAACAAGACGAGACACTACAGGAATGAGGTGAGGGTCCTGTCCTCTCCCACAACGTCAACAAAACAAAGGAGATGATCGTGGACTTCAGGAGACAGCAGGAGAGAGCACGCCCCATCCACATCGATGGGACGCAGTGGAGAAGGTGAAAAGCATCAAGTTCCTCGGTGTACACATCACTGACAATCTGAAATGGTCCGCCCACACCGACAGTGTGGTGAAGGCGGTACAACAGTGCCTCTTCAACCTCAGGAGGCGGAAGACATTTGGCTTGGTCCCTAAGACCCTCACAAACTTTTACAGTTGCACCACTGAGAGCATCCTGTCGGGCTGTATCACGGCCTGATATGGCAACTTTACCACCCGAAACAGCAGGGCTCTCCATAGGGTGGTGCGGTCTGACCAACGCAATACCGGGGGCACACTGCCTACCCTCCAGGACACATACAGCACCCTATGTTACAGAAAGGCTAAGAAGATAATCAAGGACATCAACCACCCAAGTCACGGCCTGTTCACCCCGCTATCATCCAGAAGGCGAGGTCAGTACAGGTGCATCAAAGCTGGGACCGAGAGACTGAAAAACAGGTTGTATCTCAAGGCCATCAGACTATTAAATAACCATCACTAGCCGGCCTCCACCCAGTACCCTGCCCAGAACTCAGTCACTGTCACTAGCCGGCTACCACGCAGTTACTCAACCCTGCACCGTAGAGGCCGCTGACCTATGTACATAGACACGAAATCACTGGTCACTTTAATCATCTTTACATACTGTTTTACAGTATGGTCAAATTAATAAACTAAACTACTAGTTTCATGTGTATATTTTGTATTTTACTGTATTCTTGTCAATTCCACACTGACATTGCTCATCCTAATATTTATATTTCTTAATTCCATTCTTTTACTTTTAGACTTGTGTGTATTCTGAATTGACGAGCTAGGAACACAAGCATTTCACTACACCTGCAATAACATCTGCTAAATGTGTATGTGAGCCAATAACATTTGATTAGATTTGATTTGAGAGAAGAGGAGAGAAAGTGCCTGTTCTTCATTCCTGTCAGGCAGGGTCTGAGACCTGGGATACTCAGCGTACCTGCAGTAATCCTCTGCAATTGCACAACTAGCACCATGCTTCTCTGTGTGCTGAATGTTTTCCAATTATGATAGAAAGGCAATTTGTCAATTGCAGTGTATTAAACACCATACTCTCTGGCCAAATCAGTACCTGAGTACAATAAAGGTGTGAAGGTGCTCCATGGGGATGATCTAGCCAGGCCAGTGCTCATGGTGAAGTGAATGGCTTTTAGACTAGAAAGCCAGAACCATGTTTTATAGACATTCATTAAGATTCTCCCAGCACTAAGCCTGAGCTCAGGGCAGGCATGTTGATCCCTATCATAATTAATGAAATCTCTCCTTATTCTATGTGCAGCATGAGGGACACTAGCCAGAACCACGGTCTTCATTGGGGACCCGTGGGCAGTTCTCTTGCATAATTTACTGAATTAAAACCCCCTGGCATCATCTAAATGAAGTGTAATAAAAGAAGAAGCCAGCTAAATTTGCCCTTGTTAATTGAGAATCTGCAGACTCTGGCTCCCAAAGGAAAGGGGATGTTTTGATTCCACACATCTCTATCCTTGTTAGAACCACAGAAACCCAGTCATACATTCCCTCCTTCTGTATTCACCACCTGAACAATGTATTCTCAGAGGGATTTTTCTGAATCCAATTTCAGATGCAATTCCACTTCCGCAGGGCGCTGTGTTTGCCATAGATCCACACAGTGGCTTCTAAGAGTAAGAAGTAATTAATATTCTTTAGAAGATAAATGACAGACTTTGTTTGGAAGAGCCACTGTGGACAAATTGGGCCCGTGTTCCCTGGAGGTTGTGCAAGCTCCTATCTTCTTATCTTCCTTCGATTGACTGGAAAAGTTCTGACATGATGGAAGATTGATCCAAAAGTTCCCAAATAAAAATAACTCAAGCAGGGGACAAATCAGCTTGCGTTTTCTGGATAGGGTAAAATAAACTATTGTTCACAGAATGGGTGGAAAACACGCTCTTAAAAATGTTGTTCAGAGTCGACATGTCATTACCTATTTAGTCATTAACGTATTTAGAAATGACCTATTTAGTCATTAATCTATTTAGTCATTACCTATTTAGTCATTAACCTATTTAGTTAGTCATTAACCTATTCAGTCATTACCTATTTAATCATTACCAATTTAGTTCGTCATGAATCTATTTAGTCATGAATCTATTTAGTCATCAACCTATTTAGTCATCAACCTATTTAGTCAACCTATTTAGCAAGTGAAACAGTCCATTTGGCATTGTTGTGCACTGTTAATTCTCTTCCTGATTGAGCTTGCCTGCCTGCCTGTTAAAGACTTCCCTCTTCCGTACGATGCACCAGGGAGAACAGATAGCTTTGCAAGACCAACCCAAAATAAAGGCGCCTTAGGGGGCTCCGCACTTACAATGGCAGGAAATTACCATAATGTTTAAGATGTTTTGGCAACAATGCGTCTCGCAGTGGGAACCAAACATAACAGGGATGAAGAAAATATGGAATGTACCTTCTCCAGGTTAGGTACAAAACAAGGTCAACTTTGAGGGAGGGAGGAGAGCAGCGGTAGACCTTTTAATCCCAGTCACGCCTGCCATCCATCGCTGAGGGGCTACTGCTACACAAACTGCTGCCCTCAGTCCCCCATATCACCATATTCACCTTGTGCAGCTGCAATATGAAAGAATGATAATAAGGCACTGGAGTCACTCACCAAACGTGTTGCTATCTCTCTCCAGACACTAACTGCTGTGACTTGTTCACTTTGAAAACAAGGCAAAATTATGTCTGAATTGGCAGCTTTTGCCTGTTCTCTGTAGTAGCACCTCCGTTTTGACTGTGATTGAGATTTCTGGCAGCCCCTCGGTGAGCATGGTCCTGCACTGTGTGTTTGATGTGAAGGTTAGCTGCTGACAGTATGTATGTGCTGGACAGAGTCAATAGGATCCATAACTCCACACCCCAGTGTAATAATTGCTTAACACTATGGGCTACTGTATGCTTAAGCTGAAACTCTATATGACCAGTTAGGTTCTCTACTGGAGCAGTAGAGAGAAATGAAAAACCTGAATCATTTAGGAAAAAGGATGCCGGCTTGTATTTGGTAAATACAAACTCTTTCAAGGAAATATTGATGTGAAATTTGTACAATGAGCTCAATATAAATTCAATCCATCAACATTGCAATAGACTTATAGCCGTATATCCTGCCTGTAGTTTACTAGAATGCCCCAATTATCTTAATCTGAGGGTCTCTCAGAAAATAAATATTTGCATGCAAATCTTCTTATCGAAGTCGCAATCATTGGTGGAACTGGATCCATACTCAAAAAACCTGACATGTTTTAGTTTCTTTGTCCAGTGTCTGTTCTTTTTCCCATCTTAATCATTTCTTTATATCGGCCAGTCTGAGATATGGCTTTTCTTTGCAACTGTGTCTAGAAGGCCATCATGCTGGGGTCGCCTCTTCACTGTTGAAGTTGAGACTGGTGTTTTGCGGGTACTATTTAATGGAGCTGCCAGTTGAGGACTTGTGAGGCGTCTGTTTCTCAAACTAGACACTCTACTGTACTTGTCCTCTTGCTCAGTTGTGCACCGGGGCCTCCCACTCCTCTTTCTATTCTGGTCAGGGCCAATTTGCGCTGTTCTGAGAAGGGAGTAGTACACAGCGTAGTACGAGATCTTCAGTTTCTTGGCAATTTCTCGCATGGAATAGCCTTAATTTCTCAGAACAAGAATAGACTGACGAGTTTCAGAAGAAAGATCTTTGTTTCTGGCCATTTTGAGTCTGTAATCGAGCCCACAAATGCTGATGCTTAAGGATACTCAACTAGTCTAAATAAGGACAGTTTTTTTGCTTCTTTAATCAGAACAACAGTTTTCAGCTGTGCTAACATAATTGCAAAAGGGTTTTCTAATGTTCAGGTAGCCTTTTAAAAATGATAAACTTGGATTAGCTAGGACAGCGTGCCATTGGAAAACAGGAGTGATGATTGCTGATAATGGGCCTCTGTACACCTGTGTAGATACTCCATTTAAAATCTGCCATTTCCAGCTACAATAGTCATTTACAACATTAACAATGTCTACTCTGTATTTCTGATCAATTTGATGTTATTTTAGGCCTGCGTGTGTGTGTGTGGTACAATATGTGAGGAAGTGTACCACACGTGTTGACAGGTCTCTCTCTCCGTGATTACCATTGAAGGGTTTTCTCTATATGAAAAACCTTCTTTAATCACACAAACCCCATTCATCTGAGACACTACAATGAGGTGTCAACGTTACAGACACCAGAGTGGAGATCACACAGTAGCTAATGAATCAACAGGCGGCTCGCTGTTCTCATTTGTTGGAGCTAATTAACCCCGCAAGCATCCGCAGGACGACCTCTGCTAATCTACACTCTTGACTCAGCCACCAACGACGATACACACCAATTCTCATACACTATACACAGTCACATCCATACACCTACAGAAAATATATTCAACAAATGACATGTCAAGGCTACTAGTCTCCCTGGGGTCCTCATCTCCACTCTATTCAGTGGGTAATTGCAGTGTGATTAGCAGAGAGAGGAGAGGAGGTCGTAGATGAGATAGACAAGAGAGGCTCATATGGTAAAGCGTCTGCTGCTAGTCTCTGGAGGGTTAGTCAATGTAACGGTTCTGCATGAGTGGCCATTGAGGATCCTCTCCAAACAAACACACACAGATTCACCTAAACTCGCACCCACACCCTCACACACACCCACTCATTCACACACTTCTTTCTGGGCTATAAGAGGAACTCCACTTTGACACATTGCTGGAGGCTCAGATTCCCCGGGGGCAACGGATGCATGCCGAGCTGCTCACTTCTAAAATATTAAGGGTAGAGTCCATTCTGTGTTACTAATTCTAGAAATGTGTGGAAAATATGGAAATAGGCAGTCGTGTTCCCGATGTTTGGACTTGAGAACAAACACAGATTTCTGCTGCCTTTATATTAGAGCCAAAGTCCCAAATCCTTCATATAATTGAGGTCATAAATAAGCATTGGTGCCCTATCATGTCCCTGACTGACACTGAATGAAAACATATGTAATAATACACCAGAGACAAATCTATGAATGCGAGATGTCAAAGGCATGAGGAAATAAATTGAAGTTTAGCACAGTAAATAACTTCTCTGGCGTTTATATTTGTCGATGCATGATGTCATACATCAACAAACAAGACAGATTCCACTGAAAACAAACCGACCCGTTTCCATACTCTGCATCTCATCCTTTCAATTTGAGAGTTTATGATACAATAAAGCTCTCGGGTGGCCGATTGAGGTATAATCTAGAATGTGTCGTATGTAAACATCTTGACGCCACTCAACTTGGCAGTGCCACTCTTGAAATTAGCAGGTTGAATTAATGGCCGATGTGCTTCCATATGGTGAGGATGGGGAAGCCCTGTCTGTCTCAATGTCAGGGGAGGTCTGTGGGAGGGCAGTGCAAAGGAGGAGTTTTTATTCCCACAGAGAGGGGATAAAAGGTCATTCATATTGTGGCCAATGATAACATACAGCCTCTTAGCAGTCCCAGCTCAATGCCGTGGTGATAACCAGAGGGAGATTACGAGTAGAGAGGGGAGGTCAGGATCCCTTCTGGAGCTAAATGCCTGCCTGCCTGCCTGCCTGGGAAACTCAATGGTCTGTGAAGCAACACTCCTGGAAAGATCAATACCTTCCAATCGTAGTATTTTTCTCCCCGAGGTGCTGAGAAATCACTTTCCCCTGCAGCAACACAATGGAGGTGTGTGGAGAGGAGGTCAATTAAATTACACTGCTTTCAGCTCACATTCTCTATTGTTTACTCCGAGCCATGTCACTAGACAAGGGGGAAATGAGGCAAATAATATGTCAGGTGACTCAACACATTTCCAATGGTCCTATCCAAATGGCCATTGGCATCTTCAAAACTTGATTGAAAGCTCAAAGCTCTTTTATTCCGGCACCGAAATCTTAAAGCCTCAATCAAAGTAGACAACAATCTGAGATTCGAGTAGAAGGTTATGCAGCATCCAGTCTAAATGAACAGAAACGGGAAGCTAAGATGGGCGCTGAACTTCTCCAAGCTAATTTCCTCACACAAAGGTTAACAAAGCCCTTGGTTATAGTGACATTGTCATCCTGTGAATAAGCAAGAGTATGTGACATGGTGTCAGCAGTCCATCAACAGATGGTTTTGTAGCCATGACGACTCACTCCATGTCTACAGCAACAGCAGCAGGTGCATAGGGTGTATTGACTCTGATTTCACAGTAGTCATAAATTTAACTTCTAACAAACCCAACTCCACATTTGCCCCTCACACAGCAAGCACTGTGGTTTTCACCACTCAAGCTGAATTTATTTTCTTATTTGACCTTTTTTACAGTAATCATTTTACTCAAATTTGTTTTGGCTCTGGCTGGCAAACGAGAGGAAGTCCGAGAGAGGTTGTAATGACAATAATGATAACAAATACGATTTATAATTTATGCCTAGTTTTCGACTGGGCGCTAATCCAATCTGGGTCCAAACGCTTCCATCATACCGAGGTCAGAGGAACTGTTTCACCAATAATACTCTCCCTTTCCGGGCAACAGAAATAAACAGAATAGACAAGGTTGGTAATAGATGGAGAGAAGCAGAACTGTAAACATAATTTCCCTGTGGGGGGAAATGTTCAGAGCAGAGCTGCGGTCATCTAGTCTAATTCCTCCTCACATCAATATTGAAAAACTGCACTCTGCAACAGAACCAGGTCAGGCCAAGCATCTGCAGAACGAGGCTCATAATCCAATTGATGTGTCTCCAGATATGTGTCCACATACAGTCCAATGCCATCACAACTCATATCCCATTAAGCTAGAACGTAAACCAACGTAAACCAAAATGTTTCAGATAAGTTGCTGGGTAAACAAAACCTCAGGATTTATCTCCCAACTCTTCCATTAGTGGAGTCAGGATGAAGTGATTCCTATTCACTTGTTTAATCAAGAATGCATTTCTGTTGTATAACATGTCAAACTAAATATTTGGTTTGAAAACTGTCATATAGATGATTACAGTGTGTTTCAATTGTTTCTTTTTATCAATCAAGTATTCCCAGAGCTCCTGGAAAAAAAACAAGAAACAGGTGAGGCCTTGTGGGAAGCCTTAAAACTAAATGCACACAATATGAAATTAGCATTAAAGAAATGTTCCCACTCGAACAAACATCTGTTCACGCCAATAAAGATAAATACATTTTCTTAAGGAGACAATGTACACTGAATCCCCCGCTAGCCTCCAGTCACCATTGAGAGATAAACCAAAGCAAAAGCTCTGTGTTGTGTTCATCATTTCCCTCATTATGTTGAGGTGCTGGAGGTTTTCACGCCTACATGGCGAGGAAAAGACATGATCAGGATCCAGGCACTTCAGAGGGAGAGGGCGTGTGATCTATCACCCTCCGATGAGTAGACAACCAAACAGTGCACACTGGGAGCTGGAGAGGGGAGATACAGCAAATGAAACAGGAAAGCAAACAACACAAACAACTGAGAGACATTGGCAGTCCTATGGGGGGATATAGGCCTGCAATCCCACAGAGTAATACATGCAGCCGCTTCTTTGCATGGCTGCTGTCCTTGCAGCTGTGACCAGGCGTCCCTGGAGTGCAGTCAGATCACTGTGAAGAGGCACTACTCAGTAGGAGGGGCAGCAGTAGCATTAACACTTGGGAGTTCACATATACCAATAACATTTCAGCCTTTAGGCCAATTTACTGGAGTTGAGAGTAAAAGAGGTAATTGCAGATTGTGTAAACAATGAATGAATGAAATATTCTTCCTTCAAATAGTTTTTTGTAATTCCCTTATTTCCCTGGTTGTTATTTTCAGTGTAATGGAAATGGCCTGCAGACTGCAGGGAGATGTGTGGATACTGCAGGATGTGCTAGGGAGCAGCCTGTCGCTGCAGACCTGCAGACACGGGAGGTCTCGGATCATGATCTAGTAAATATCAGCTTGCTCTACTGCTATGAATACTCAGCCATCCTTAGGTTCCAACCTGCAGTGAGCGCAGTCAGATTTGAGTTGGAAGGCTACTCTGCGCCACAAATAGGCTGTGTCACAAGGATAACCTTAAAAGCTACGGTGAAGGTTATTACTATCTATAATGTCTATAAATGATCATTCTTAACCCTCTGAGGACTGGCTGCACTTGCACACCTTACCTAGAAATGCAACAGCGTGATATGAAATGTACATGCATAGATTTAAAACGTAGCAAAAATTGGGAGGAATGACGCTTTTAGTGTCAGCCGATGAAAAGCAAAGTGACAGGTCTAGAGAGGTAAGGAGTTCTACAGAGTTTCTAAGTTCTGGCAACATTCAGTCTGTACTTGTGCCTTTGCTGCTTGGCACTCTATATTTAGCATTATCTGTGCTTTGTTTTTCAGCCTGAGCCCAGAGAATGGGGAAGCAAGCGCCGAAAGAGTCCTTTGAAAGTGGATAAATACACTACAATCTCACCGGGGCGCATAGTCAGCGTACGCATTGAGCCACCTCCATAAATCAAAATACATCACAGCCATCCTCCAACCACTGCTGCAACAGGTGTCCCCTCCTCCCTCTCCCCTCGTCTTACTATGCAAATAGCCTTCCTTCAGAGCTGTTGTGTTTACTGAGCAATGTCCCTAGATTCTCTCAAGAGGCCCACCTAAGAAGGCTCGACATGGTAAGACGCTTGGAGAGCCCTTGCCTCCGAGTGGTAGGGAGGGACTGAATGCAGGATAAAGCCTGCTTCATCTTCTACGGCTTGAACAGCTCCTGCAGCGCACCCTGCGGCCCGAACGCTAACTAAGTCTGATGTTTACCGCAGTATAAACAGACAGCCTGATACTTACCGCAGTGTTAACTGCCACCTCCGCTCCTGGTACTTTGTCTTCTAACTGGCTTTTCTTTCAGGAAGGCCTGTAACAGCGAGGATAATGGTAGTGGCTGTGAAAGTCGGCGGTCTCTTCGCCTGTCACACAGGTGCCAACAACAGCGGCTGGCCTTTATCAGCACAGCCTGGTGGCCAACTGATAAGAGCCTGTCCCATCCAAACAGGAACAATGAACCACAGGAGACCACCACTGGTTGATCCATGCAACAGCTACTAACAGTATCTGTGTGTCTACAAAAGCCCATCACCCAGACCATAGATTAGATATACATGACATTATGATTGTAACTCAATGCAAAAAGCATTCTGGTTCCTAGTGTTTCCATTCAGATTGCATGGAGTGTAATGGGAGTGTAAATCAACTCTTTCACTATCCTAACCATTAATATCAAAGGATGAGGAGGAGGTATTGCTGCAGCTGCTAAAGCGGACATTTGTTCCTCCTCTTTAGCTACTTGAGTTACCTTCACTGCTGTGCATCCTATATGCTTGGCTATATATAATAAATGGTGTTTAAGAGATGGAAAAAGCTGTCTCATGTCCTGTGTGGTTGGACATGCCAGTCCTCAGCCACTCTATTGTGTTGCACATTCTGAGATTGCCTGATCTCTCTAATCACCATGTTCTACATGACCTGGACATGGGAGAAGGTGCAGAGGACATTTAGATCAATAGAGGACTTTATATATGCTTTAGTGACCTTAGTGACAGAGTGCACTAATGTCATGTTTATATTCACATCCAGGTACAGACTAAAGAAGTGTCTTTATACTGTAACTCCCAATTTGAGAGTCTAATGAGGCTTGCATTGGCATTTTGGGTGGCCAATGTTGTCACAGTTTGGCATTTATTGTCATGAATTTTGCCCTGGAGGCAGCGCTACTGAGTGATCACTAGCTGGCACAGCTACAAAGTCATTATATATATTTTTAAACCTAACCACACTGCTAACCCTAATGCCTAGTCCTAACCTTAACTGAAATTAGCTTGGTCTTAATGAATTTTTCATGAATTGCTACAATGTAGCCATTTTTTGCTATCTAGCGGAAATCTCTCAGTTCTGCCTCCAGAGCGAGTATCATGATAATAAACGTCAAGCTGTGATGATGTCATCCGAGTTATTTAACACACAATATGACCTTGACAACTTAACAGAGGGAGCCTTATTTTTTGTTGAAGCCTTCATGGTCTTCATCAAACTTTATCAGGCTGACAAGCAAGGTTATCCCAAGCATGGATTCTCCCATGAACTACTGTTTGTCTACTTCTGTGTAATCAAGGAAGGATGACAATAAATAAATTGGGAACATTACCTTAGGGCATAAGACACAGATATAAATGTCAGTTATATAAAAGAGTGATCACCAAGTTGAATCGATCTTTCGCGCTTTGAGCGATCCAAACACACTTTGATAGTGTAATTCAATTAAAGGAGTAAAAGAAAGGAGGACAGACAGTGAGTGTAATCCAATAAGGTAACTAACAAGCTGTGGCGTACAGTAGATCACAAGACCATACGGTCATGGTGTTCACCTCTAATCATTAGAGCCCACTGACTCTGCTGTGCGTCTGTTCTTCCCCTCATTACTGGAGGGAACACAGAGAGAGTGGCCATTGCTCCTTCTCTCTGAGCTATGACCACTTTACGTCACTTTATGTCCCCTGTGCCTGGGAAGAATGGTCACATTACCGCCAAAGAAAGTGAAACAAAGACGCACGGAATGAGGGAAGGCGAGAAGGGCATCTCCCCAACCATGAAAAGCCTTCTGTTTAATGGCAGAATTTTCTTCATACCTTCGTCCTATCCTGAGGCTACACTTTGTGGAGCGCCTTTTGTTTCCATTTGCGACGTGAGACAATAACCAATAAAAAAAATAAAAAAGGGAGAGCAAAAGAGCCGAATCCCGATCCTGCTGATATTTATTATCAGAGGGTCTATGAATAACTACTATCAGGTAATGGGGGCTTAGATGTCCACAGTTTGCTGGGGCCCAGAGCCGGAGCCCACAGTGACTGACACTCCTAAGGAAACCTATTGACTGGGAGCTTCTTTTCATGTCTGGAGGTTTGCAGTAAATACATTTAAATGTATATGGCTTCCAGGCCCTGTCAATTAATTTACATGGGCCATGCTCTGCTGACCTTGCCTGCCTCCTGTACACTGGGACTCATTGTGGACTGCATTATGCAGAAACTAAATGTTGACAGCAGAAAACCATGGGAAGATACGCATCTATGTGATCCCTGCTGCACAGCAAGCCCACACAAATCCAATGGGCTCATCTCTGTGAATTGTAAATGCACTGTGATATAATGAGAGTGTCTTCCACACCAGCCTCACTCTGGTATTGATGAAGAGCGTAGATGTGTTTTGAAGACATATCGATGTTTTGTTTTGTTTGTATGCAGTGTTTTTGTGCAACTTAATGTGCCTCGGAATTAAGTTATTCTTGCCGGTGAGACGAAAATGGAAACCGATGATCACGGGGGAATTCAGGGCTTATGAAGGCATCCACCTGTAACGCTTAATATCTCTTAAACAGCCAGCTTCCTCTAGTGAGAATCTTCAAGAGGCAATGTTCTGTCTGCAACCAAAGCAGATAAATAGACAGGGGGAGATGGAGGAACGTATGCTATGCGATTGCATTTCAGGAAGATTTAACACTATGTTAGCTAGTAAAAACTCAGAAAATAGGTCAGCTAGGATCACCATTTTATTTTAAGAATGTGAAATGTCAGAGTAATAGTAGAGGGACTGATTTATTTCAGCTGTAATTTCTTTCATCACATTCCCAGTGGGTTAGAAGGTTACATACACTCAATTAGTATTTGGTAGCATTGCCTTTAAATTGTTTCATTTTTATGGCTGAGATCCTTCTAACGGGATCGATATGACAACAGCCAGTGAAAGTGAAAGGCGCCAAATTTAAACAACAGAAATCTCATTATTAAAATTCCTCAAACATACAAGTATTTTACACCATTTTAAAGATAAACTTGTTGTTAATCCCACCACAGAGTCCGATTTCAAAAAGGCTTTACGACGAAAGCACAGCAAACGATTATGTTAGGTCAGTACCTAGTCACAGAAAAACACAGCCAAAAACACAGCCAAAGAGAGGAGTCACAAAAAGCAGAAATTGAGATAAAATGAATCACTAACCTTTGATGAGCTTCATCAGATGACACTCATAGGACTTGATGTTACACAATACATGTATGTTTTGTTCGATCAAGTTCATATTTATATCCAAAAATCTCAGTTTACATTGGAGCGTTATGTTCAGTAATGTTTTGCTTCCAAAACATCCGGTGATTTTTCAGAGAGCCACTTCAATTTACAGAAATACTCATAATAAACATTGATAAAAGATACAAGTGTTACGCATGGAACTTTGGATAAAATTCTCCTTAATGGAACAGCTGTGTCAGATTTCAAAAAAGCTTTACGGAAAAAGCACACTATGCAATAATCTGAGTACGGTGCTCAGACACAAAAACAAGCCATACAGATACCCGCCATGTTGTGGAGTCAACAGAAGTCAGAAATAGCATTATAAATATTCACTTACCTTTGATCTTCATCAGAATGCACTCCCAGGAATCCCAGTTCCACAATAAAGTACATAATTTATGTCCAAATACCTCCTTTTCCCCCGCGCGTTTAGTTCACAAATCAATATTCACGACACGCAGGCCAGACGAAAAGTCAAAAAGTTCCGTTACAGTTTGTAGAAACATATCAAACGATGTATGGAATCAATCTTTAGGATGTTTTTAACATAAATCTTCAATAATGTTTCAACCGGAGAATTCCTTTGTTTTTAGAAATGCAATGGAACGCAGCTACCTCTCATGGGTGTGCGCCTGACTGAGCTCATGACATTCTGCCAGACCTCTTACTCAATCTTATTCTCTCCTCTGTCACAGTAGAAGCCTCAAACAAGGTTCTAAAGACTGTTGACATCTAGTGGAAGCCTTAGGAAGTGTAATCGGACCAAATTTACACTGTATCTTGAATAGGCAAAGAGTTGAAAAACTACAAACCTCGGATTTCCCACTTCCTGGTTGGATTTTTTCTCAGGTTTTTGCCTGCCATATGAGTTCTGTTATACTCACATACATCATTCAAACAGTTTTAGGAACGTCAGAGTGTTTTCTATCAAAATATACTAATAATATACATATCTTAGCTTCTGGGCCTGAGTAGCAGGAAGTTTACTCTGGGCATCTTATTCATCCAAGCTACTCAACACTGCCCCCCAGCCATAAGAAGTTAACCTGGGTCAAATGTTTCGGGTATCCTTCCACAAGCTTCCCACAATAAGTTGGGCAAATGTTGGCCCATTCCTCCTGATAGAGCTGGTGTAACTGAGTCAGGTTTGTAGGCCTCCTCGCTCACACACGCTTCTTCAGTTCTGCCCACATATTTTCTATAGGATTGTGTTTAGGGCTATTGTGATGGCCACTCCAATACCTTGACTTTGCTTGGGGTCATTGTCCATTTGGAAGACCCATTTGTGACCAAGCTTTAACTTCCTGACGGATGTCTTGAGATGTTGCTTCAATATATCCACATTATTTTCCTGCCTCATGATCCCATCTATTTTGTGAAGTGCACCAGTCCCTCCTGCAGCAAAACACCCCCACAACATGATGCTGCCACCCCCCATGCATCACGATTGTGGTGGTGTTCTTCGGCTTGCAAGCCTCCCCCTTTTTCCTCCAAACATAACTATGGTCATTATGGCCAAACAGTTCCATTTTTGTTTCATCAGACGAGAGAACATTTTTTCCAAAAAGTATCCTCTTCATCCCCATGTGCAGTTGCAAACCGTAGTCTGGCTTTTTTATGGTAGTTTTGAAGGAGTGGCTTCTTCCTTGACTTTCATGGTTATGTCGATATAGATATAGGACTTTACTGTGGATATAGATACTTTGTACCTGTTTCCTCGAGCATATTCACAAGGTCCTTTGCTGTTGTTCTGGGATTGATTTGCACTTTTCACACAAAAGTACGCTCATCTCTAGGAGACAGAACGCGTCTCCTTCCTGAGCAGTATGAAAGCTGCGTTGTCCCATGGTGTTTATACTTGCGTACTATTGTTTGTATAGATGAACGTGATACCTTCAGGCATTTGGAAATTGCTCCCAAGGATGAACCAGACTTATAAGCATCCCAGAGACGCCTCTTCACTGTTGAAGTTGAGACTGGTGTTTTGTGGGTACTATTTAATGAAGCTGCCAGTTGAGGACTTGTGAGGCATCTGTTTCTCAAACTAGACACTAATGTACTTGTCCTCTTGCTCAGTTGTGCACCGGGGCCTCCCACTCCTCTTAATATTCTGGTTAGTTTGCACTGTTCTGTGAAGGGAGTAGTACACCGATCTTCAGTTTCTTGGCAATTTCTCGCATGAAATAGCTTTCATTTCTCAAAACAAGAATAGACTGACGAGGGTGGCGCAGTGGTTAAGGGCGCTGTACTGCAGCACCAGCTGTGCCACCAGAGACTCTGGGTTCGCGCGCAGGCTCTGTCGTAACCGGCCGCGACCGGGAGGTCCGTGGGGCGACGCACAATTGGCCTAGTGTCGTCCGGGTTAGGGAGGGTTTGGCCAGTAGGGATATCCTTGTCTCATCGAGCACCAGCGACTCCTGTGGCGGGCCGGGCGCAGTGCGCGCTAACCAAGGTTGCCAGGTGCACGGTGTTTCCTCCGACACATTGGTGCGGCTGGCTTCCGGGTTGGATGCGCTCTGTGTTAAGAAGCAGTGCGGCTTGGTTGGATTGTGTATCGGAGGATGCATGACTTTCAACCATCGTCTTTCCTGAGCCTGTATGGGAGTTGTAGCAATGAGACAAGATAGTAGCTACTAAAAACAATTGGATACCACGAATATGGGGAGAAAAAGGGGTAAAATTCAAACAAAACAAAAAACAAAAAAAGAATAGAGTAGAGTAGAGCAACATGCTCAATGCCTGTGTATTTGAGGGAGGATGGTTAGCTTCAACAAGGTGAGCTACTACAAGATGGTCAGTGTTCTTACCCCTGATTGAGCTGCGGTGTTCAGCTATGCATTGTTTTAAATGTATTTTTGTTTGTCCTACATAGGCTTTCCCACATGGACAGGTGATGAGATAGACTACTCCCTTTGTCTTGCATGAGATGATACCCCGAACAGGGATTTTTCGACCTGGGTGTCTGGGTGTCTGAAGAAGGAGGTTTTTGTAGTGCTAGTGCGCTGTGCGCATGAGCCACATTTGTAGTTCCCATTTGGAATGGGTGTCAAAAGTGTGAGTGGGCTCAGGGGGCAGGTCAGATAAGCTACAATGAGGGAAAAAAGTATTTGATCCCCTGCTGATTATGTACGTTTGCCCACTGACAAAGAAATGATCAGTCTATAATTGTAATGGTAGTTTTATTTGAACAGTGAGAGACAGAATAACAACAAAAAATAATCCAGAAAACGCATGTCAAAAATGTTATAAACTGATTTACATTTTAAGGGGGGAAATAAGTATTTGACCCCCTCTCAATCAGAAAGATTTCTGGCTCCCAGGTGTCTTTTATACAGGTAAAGAGCTGAGATTACGCTTATAAACCACCAGTGGGGGTTCGTTGGAGAGGTGTGCAATTTTTTTGTCTGATTGCAGAATATGCTTTTGCAGGATTGCTTTCATTTTCTCCAAACACTTGGTGTACTTAGTGCAAAATACTGTTGCATTGTTTTTCTTATTTGGTTTACTTTTTAGCAATTCCTCTCTTGGTTTTAGATATTTTCATCATGGCAGCATCCAGAGTTTTGTCCTTGTAGTCTCTCATTTTGAATTTATCTGTAATTTTCTTAGCTTTGCTGTCAAAATCTGACTGGAGGCCACAGATTTGTTTAACCCTGCATAACTGGCTATATGGAGGACCATTCTTGAGGGGAAGGGGATACATACTCTCCGCACATAGCAGGGTATTGTGGTCTGTGGGCTTTGTGTATACGTCTGTGTGAAATGAATCCTTCTCTTTAATGATCCATAAGTCCAGGAAGTTTATTGATTCTCATCAGTCTCCATGGTGAATTTGAGATATTCAGAGCTCTCATTTAGCAGAGTTTGGAATTAATTTAGTTCCTGCTAACTTCCTTCCCAGAGCACAAATACAGTTGAAGTCAGAAGTTTACATACATTTAGGTTGGAGTCATTAACAATTCGTTTTTCAACCACTCCACAAATTTATTGTTAACAAACTATAGTTTTGGCAAGTTGGTTAGGACATCTGCGTTGTGCATGACACAGTCATTTTTCCAAGAATTGTTTACAGACAGATGATTTAACTTATAATTCACTGTATCACAATTCCAGTGGGTCAGAAGTTTACATACACTAAGTTGACTGTGCCTTTAAACAGCTTGGAAAATTCCAGAAAATGATGTCATGGGTTTAGAAGCTTCTGATAGGCTAATTGACATAATTTGAGTCAATTGGAAGTGTACCTGTGGATGTATTTCAAGGCCTACCTTCAAACTCAGTGCCTCTTTGCTTGACATCACGGGAAAATTAAAAGAAATCCGCCAAGACCTCAAAAAAAAATGTGTAGACCTCCACAAGTTTGGTTCAATTTACAAACGCCTGAAGGTACCACATTCATCTGTACAAACAATAGTACACAAGTATAAACACCATTGGTCTACGCAGCCGTAATACCGCTCAGGAAGGAGACGCATTCTGTCTCCTAGAGATGAACATACTTTGGTGCAAATCAATCGCAGAACAACAGCAAAGGACCTTGTGAATATGCTGGAGGAAACAGGTACAAAAGTATTTGTATCCACAGCAAAACAAGTCCTATAATCGACATAACCTGAAAGGCTGCTCAGCAAGGAAGAAGCCACTGCTCCAAAAACCGCCATAAAAAAGCCAGACTACGGTTTGCAACTGCACATGGGGATAAAATTCGTACTTTTTGGAGATATGTCCTCTCGTCTGATGAAACAAAAATATAACTGTTTGGCCATAATCACCATTGTTATGTTTGGAGGAAAAAGAGGGAGGCTTGCAAGCCAAAGAACACCATCTGTGAAGCATGGGGGTGGCAGCATCATGTTGTGGGGGTGCTTATCTGCAGGAGGGACTGGTGCACTTCACAAAATAATGGAATCATGAGGATGGAAAATTACGTGTATATATTTTAGCACCATCTCAAGACATCAGTCAGGAAGTTAAAGCTTGGTCACAAATGGGTCTTCCAAATGGACAATGATCCCAAGCATACTTCCAAAGTTGTGGCAAAACGGCTTAAGGACAACAAAGTCAAGGCATTGGAGTGGCCATCACAAAGCCCTGACCACAATCCTATAGAAAATTTGTGGGCAGAACCGAAAAAGAGTGTGCGAGCGAGGAGGCTTACAAGCCTGACTCAGTTACACCAGCTCTATCAGGAGGAATGGGCCAGAATTCACCCAACTTATTGTGGGAAGCTTGTGGAAGGCTTCCCAAAACGTTTGACTCAAGACAAACAATTTAAAGGCAATGCTACCAAATACAAATTGAGTGCATGTACACTTCTGACCCACTGGGAATAGCCTACAAACACACTGGCAAAGATTTTAAACTGGGAGGTAGGCGGACACTGGAATATCTGTGTGATAAGGTGAGGGCTTTGCATAGGTGCTTTGTTGCATTTTTTTGTGGGACTGGAAAAAAATGCAGAAATCATAAAATAATGTTATTAACCAGTTCCCATGCTTTTAAAATAGCGGTTATGTTCCGGAACAGTATAGATCACTTTCGTTCTCGGTTCTGGTTCTGTTCCTCTATAAACATTGTTCTTTCACGGTTTTCAGTTCTATTCCCTAAACCGGTTCCAAAACCTGGTTGTGAGTGAGATTTCCTAGAGAACTATGTTCTTCTAATCGTGAGATGAGGTGTGCTTTCATATCATATGAACACAGACATGAGTGACTGGGACTGGCAATTGATATCATCCTTCACATGTGAGGGCCAATGCAATGACGGTTATGTCCTCCTGCATACAGCTGTCTCTGGATAGTCCTATTTCTGGAGAATGCCATTGGCACACAATTAATCAGCCCACCCCCAGACCAGGTTGAAGTCCAGCTGAGAACAGGATGACCTCATCTGGTGGGCCAACACAGTGTAAAATCAGCACACCAACGTCACACCACCCATAAACAATGTCAATTGATTTGTGTGGGAACTGACTGTACACTGGGTGTTCACACATCTAACACTGTCATCATGTTTGGAATAGATGTAAAGTATACATTAGCCACATGTTACATTCAAGTGATTATGGGCCATGAATGAATGAATAAATTACTGAATGGATGGATGGATATATGAACAAACAAATGAATGCATTTATCCACCAATCGTGGTAAAGCAGAGGTTGTTTTTAATCTAGCATAGTACAGCTTAATACAATTGCAGCCTTCCATATAGAGATGCATAATGCATAATGTGACCATGAAATCATTGTGCTTAGCACAGCTAATCAGAGACTAGAGAAAGGATAAATGTAAGAGGGATCAAGCACTAAACACACACTGATTGTGTCAGCTTACTTCAGCTTTCAAACAGCCACTTAAAATCGAACCCCCTCTTTATGGTTTATCTGTTTTTATCTGTTCATCTCATTCTTAAATGTTCCCTCCTTTTGCACAGAGCGATAAACATCATTACACCTCAAAGGTGATTGAACATTTCATCAGTGTAAATGACTCACAAACATTTTCTGGATTTTTTTTCTGCTCTGTTAATCAACATGTGCAGTCCCTTGATGAACATGTAATTTATAGTGTGTGGCAAATTGTTAGTTAATAAATAAGTATTCACCAGAGAGAATGAGAAACACAACACAGTCTAATATAAAAAATCAAAGCGGTTGTGCTTTTGAGCAGTTATAACCAGTCTTTCAGTTATTTCCCCATAAAACTGAGTTGGAATGATAAGCAACCTCTCTGCCTGAGGGAGAGTGACAAACAAACATGACATGATGTGTATGCCTTAGCAATCGCCAACAGGACCACTGAGATGGGGCTGGGTGAGTCACGTCATAGGACTTGTCACTACACATCACGGTCTTCACCTGACTGGGCTGTCAGGGCCCTGGGGTAGGATTAGGGCCCCTACTACCCACCGTAACCCAGCCCTATGAATAGAGCCCATGCATCCACAGATCCAAGACTAGCAAGCCATTTTGGGTCTGCGATGGGTCTGTGTATTCAGAGGGAGGATGGAGGAACCCTGTCCAGCACCGTCTGTTCACCATCTCCCCAGGAGCTGAGCTCAAGATGGGCCATGTGGCCATGCCAGCTACAGCAAACCCACTACCAACCAGGACCTAATATTTCTATATTTCTTAATTCCATTACTTTACTTTTTAGATTTGTGTGTATTGTTTGTATTGTTCAATTGGAGCTAGGAATACAAGCATTTCTCTACACCCGCAAACATTTGATTTGATTTTGACAGACCTAGCGGAGAGAATTATGACAAACTAGCTCTGAGCACCATTTCACACTGAAATGTGTTGACAGAGAATCGTTAATGGGGCTACACACTGACCTTTCCCTACCCATTAGCACTACCTAAAACATCATGATGTCTCTCGTCATCCTGCCCAGTAAGATTGAGTAGCACTACATTTATGTCAAAATGGCTGTATTTCAAATCACACAGCTTCAATGCTTGAATGACATCAAGCAGAGGGATGGTGGTGATGAGCTCATATTAGAGTGTACAAATCACAGTTCTCCTCCCCTCTATCTATATCCACCTTCATCTGCTCTTTTGTATTTTGTCACAGAACCAGAAATCATCCATTACTCATGCCTGGTTTGCCTAATCAGCCTAATAAGTGTAGTGGAGACATCTGTCCAGAAATAATGACTCCATTCATTCAATTTGCCATAGAGCTCTATGTGTGCCGCATGGCCCACTTATACGCCATAAAACTATAAGATCCGTTCTAAAATGCTTTCTAAATGGGGTACTCTTCAGTGTTATAGATATATATGCTTCTAGTAGAAGGAGGCTGGTTAAATGCACTTCCTGCTTCAATATACACTTTATATGCTGTGGGCAATTAGACCTCTTCAGATCAGAGACGGCAAAACACATAAAACTCAGTCCCCTGTGAAAATGCAGAGTTCTACAAAGCAAATGCTCTTTTATGTCGGACTATGTTTGCATTTGCCAACATAATCCAACTGGGTTGTGAAATAAATGAGGAGGAATATGAGAGTGAAGTGTTTGATAAGAAATGATGAAGGTCACAGGGACATGGAGAAGCTCAGTTCATGAAAAGAGCGAAGATTGGCAATTTGCATTTAGGAACCATGTTAAAATCCCTGTAAACTTGACAGAGTCAGTTTGCGATAGATAGAGTTGATGTTGCCTTTTTGCTGGTTTCCCCATCTATCTTCAGGGAGGTTTATCTCGTTATAGAAAAAGATGCATCCTCTTCCACTGAGAACACGCAGTACTGCATATAACACAGGGTCAGTATGTGCCAAATAAAGTCAGCTCACTACACTAATAATGATAAAAACATGGCAGTGATTAATGTCCAATCATTGGGCCGGGGCGTTTGTGTTTTCGTTTACACCATCCATAATGCTGTGCAACCCAGTCATAGGTGAGTTATTACCTGGCAGGATGACGGGGCTGTAAAGACTAATAAATCAATAAGTGTTATAATGTTTAAAGCATAAATATGTCTGATGCAGATTAGTCCCTGGTCCCTCCCTCCTTGAGTGGTGCTCTGTGTCCTATAGGAGCCTGACAGGGGATCAAGTTGTTCACCCTGTTGCTGTGGGCCCATTCTCATTCAGACTGTGCACCACACTGGATCCCCAAGGCCAAATGAAAGATGATAACCGCTAGAAATGCATGTATTCAAAGGCAATTTGCCGCTCAAATTTTGCATGCATCACTATTGGTGACTGAGATGCCAAAGTGAAGAGGTTGTGAAGTGTCTAGGTTATCTGACTTCGGTTTGGATAGAGGAAAAGAGATAAGCAGGAGGATGAGGAGAAGGTTGAGGAGGAGGAGGATGGTATCTGGATATGAGGGATGGAGAGCTATGGTGCGAAAGCAATCAAGTCCAATACAATCAATTGCAGGATAGTGACCTTGGGGAAATACCCCTTAGATACAGTCAATGATGGATCCTCAGCCCAGAATGTCTAACCTCTGGAGGACCTGGCCAGTCAGTAAGACGGACCAGGCAGCTAATATAATTTCCTGATAAATTCAATTGGAAAACATTAGGGATTCCCATGATCGACCCGACAACAGTCTCACATGTTGACCATTAAAGTGAGGCTCAAAATCCCCTATGGCAGCTACAACTATAAATATTATTTTAAATTACTAGAGGAGTTATGTCATAAACCCTCAAGGTTCCATAATGGGGTGAATATGGCAGCCATCTTGATCAGGGAGAAATCCAAAACCAGTCTAATTGGAATTAACGGTAGTAGAGGCATAGGTGATGCATTTCCTGCTTTTACTTACGCAGGACAATAAAAGGAAGGCATGTGATGTATCAGAAATTGTTTAATGGAATTATAGTCGACCTAAAATGTTGTCATATAATTATAATTACAGTTTATACGGGTTTTATACAAATGTTCTGTATAATAGCCTCTGAAATATACACTGAGTATAGAAAAATCCAGGCGAAAGCTATGATCCCTTATTGATGTCACCTGTTAAATCCACTTCAATCAGTGTAGACAACGGGGAGGAGACAGATTAAAGGAATTTTAAGCCTTGAAACAATTGAGACATTTTTTTTTATTTATTTCACCTTTATTTAACCAGGTAAGCTAGTTGAGAACAAGTTCTCATTTACAACTGCGACCTGGCCAAGATAACGCAAAGCAGTGCGACACAAACAACAACACAGAGTTACACATGGAATAAACAAGCGTACAGTCAATAACACAATAGAAAAAAAAGAAAGTCTATGTACAGTGTGTGCAAATGGCGTTAGGAGGTAAGGCAATAAATAGGCCATAGTAGTGTAGTAATTACAGTTTATCAAATTAACACTGGAGTGATAGATGAGCAGATGGTGATGTGCAAGTAGAAATACTGGTGTGCAAAAGAGCAGAAAAGTCAATAAAAACAATATGGGGATGAGGTAGGTAGATTGGGTGGGCTATTTACAGATGGGCTATGTACAGCTGCAGCGATCGATTAGCTGCTCAGATAGCTGATGTTTAAAGTTAGCGAGGGAAAATTAAGTCTCTAGCTTCAGCGATTTTTGCAATTCGTTCCAGTCATTGGCAGCAGAGAACTGGATGGAAAGGCGGCCAAACGAGGTGTTGGCTTTGGGGATGACCAGTGAGATATACCTGCTGGAGCGCATGGATTGTGTATGAGTGCCATTCAGAGGGTGAATGGGTAAGACAAAAGATTGATGTGCCTTTAACCGGGGTATGGTAGTAGGTGCCAGCCGCACCAGTTTGTGTCAAGAACTGCAACGCTGCTAGGTTTTTCACACTCAACAGTTTCCCGTGTGTATAAAGAATGGTCCTCCACCCAAAAGACATCCAGCCAACTTGACACAACTGTTTGAAGGATTGGAGTCAACATGGGCCAGGCCAGCAAACCCTGTGGAAAGCTTTCAACACCGTGATGAGTCTGGGGGGGCAGAGGGTGCAACTCAATATAAGGACGGTGTTCCTCTGGTATACTCAGTGTATGTAAACAGACCATAAATGTATCAGATTTTGTTTTCTTTGAAAGCTGTGAGTTTGACTGCATTGCTAGAATAAAATGTTGGCATACTGGCAGTTAATTTGAAATATTACTGGAATCCTTCCCCTGAAACTGGTTGGGTTGCTAACACACATACAGTGCAGATACATTTGTGACATTCATTGTTTTACACAATATCTTATCACAGCTTTGGCAAACCATGGTTGACCAACTCCCTGACCAACGTGGCTAACCATAGGACCATCATAAGAAGTTTCATGTCCATTCTAGTATTCTAATTCCTAAATCTATGGCTACATCAAACACAGGAAACTGAGTGTGTGTCTGCAGCCAAGGGGCATCAAAGCCAACCGCCCAAAATGATTAACTTAATAGCAGAGAGGTAATCCAATCAAAACCAAGTTATCGCTCAGCAGACCAAGTGGAAAGAAATTGTCCCAGCTTTCTCCCTCAGAGTTGAGGCTGAGCTGGCGCGGCTAGGGGCATAGATATTTCCTTAATTTGCCTTTGGGTGACAGAGGAAAATGCTGAGTAAGGCGAGGCAAACGAGCTAGTCTAACATTCTACATTAATTCACTGCAGATTAGCGGAGTTAGTGGAGGCATGAGATAAAGACAAGTTTCCAAGCACCTCCTACACTAAGACTTTTCTGTCATTTCAACCGTAAAATACTGTAGAATGCACAGTAAAATAGCGTAAATGTCTTTTACACCATTAATGCTGTAGGTTGTATGCCTCCTGTGAAATTACTCTAACATACAGTAGTTTATGCCTACTGTAGATTCAAATGATCCATTTCAGGCACCAACCTCATGCTGTCAGGTGAGACACATGAAGCTCAGACTATTTTAGTAAATATCTTTGTGAAGTGGCTGTTAGGTGGAATAATGGTTTTAGCAGCTAAATTGCCGTATTAAGCTGGCAACTTTGGTGCCAATATGATGCTGTACATTTACAAGGAACATTTTTACAGTTTACAGTACAAGGACAAGCATGGGCACACTTTATACTCAACACCTATTTGCATGAAGCTCCTTAGTAAATATTGTAGCACAATAAAACATACTGAGAGTCCCATTATTCTGGGTATTAAAGGTTGGGGATTTTTGTAACAATGTAAAAACAGTGCAGTAGCTCTGAACGAAAGGAGAACCTGACTGTCTGAAAAGAAAAGTTACCTTGATACTACATCAATAAAGTTAACTCAACAAACCGACTGAGAAATTATTCATACAGTAGACAAATAATCTGCTATAACCCTTGACAAGGTAAATACACTTCTTTTAAATGTTGCTTTTACAAACAGTAGATAAACAGCACCAGAACATCACATCTCAGTTTTGTGGGTAGAATACAACAAAAGTTTGCCTTACGCAACCATAAAATACCACAAAATAGATGGCCTATTTGAAGTAGAGGCCTCAAAGTATTTTATTGAGAAGAATAAATTCCCCAGGGGGAATATGATAAAATATAATGTATGCCTAAGCCTTTTATACCAAATATACCACAGCCTCTATCGCTAATGCTGTATCAACACAATGACAATCACTTTCAGATGCATTTCATTTCTCGAAGAAAGCATTTACAACCATCCACTATTGTGCAATGCACACAGCAATCATTGAAATTAAGATCCAATTGGGAATCAATGCCATGTTCCCTTTGTAGTCAATCTGTTGTGTAAATCCTTAACTATGTGTGTGCATAGTTCTCAAAAGTAAAAAGGCCATATTGCCAGCACCACAGACGTCTCCTACAGATCAAAATATATTTCGAACTGCGCATTCTCAGTACTGAATCCACTTCTGTGACCAAGTGATACTATTGCTTCGAAAATCCCAGAGGCACATGTTTGACATGACATGTTTATTAATGAGGTCCTGGTTATCTATGAAGAACTAATGATGGTCATCTCTCTATATCTTTCCTTGGCTATATTTAAAAAGGAAGAGGACTTCCTCCGAGAACAGGAGAAGTCAGAGGGATGCCAAGCAACTGTCACACAATGGCAGGTGCCCAAGGTTTTACGGAGATAGCTTAGCTACCTCTCTCACAGCAGTTGTTATTTCATCTGGTCTCCATCTCTAGCTGTTCACCTGGCACAAACTAGACAATACAATAACACCCCACCATCCCATCCAAGCTCCTATTTCCTCTATTCCATCAAACCTGATTAAACCAAATAACATTTCTTCCTGCCCTAGGACAGTGCTTCTCCAGTCCTCGGGTAACCTCAACAGCACACAGTTTAGTTGTAGCACGGGACAAACATACCTCATTCAACTCATTTAGGGCTTGATGATAAATTGACAAGCTGAATCATGTGTGCTTGTCCAGGGCTACATAAAAATGAGTACTGTTGGGGGAACTTGAGGACTGGAGTTGGGAAACACTACCCTATGATAATGCCTGTTTAGATTAAAAATGTTTACCACAAAAAAACGAAATACTTAACTCTTTGACAAACTACACCCCCCACCAACCCCCTATCTACCGCCCCTAAACCTCCCCAATCCCCAGCCTCTAGGCACCCCTGGAGTGAAACATACGTGCCCATATCCCATTTGATCTGCTACACGAGCTAATGAGCTCTGCAGAGGTACACTACGCAGCAGTGTGATGATCGAAGGAGCGGGGTGGGTGGAGATGGGTAAATTAGACTGATCTCCTCAGACACTTAGCTATTTGACACAGGCAGGGAGAGAGGGTATAGAATGGAGATATTCAAAGAGCAGGTTAGTGTAGGAATATTGAGCCAAGGCTTTGCCTTCTCCTGTGGGGGTGCTAAATACAAAACGTATAATCATTAAATGCATATCAACTACGTCACGTCTTTTCTATGTAAATGTAAAGAAATTAAATGCAAGGTCCAATGCAGGAGGATCAGATATGTCATGTCCATATTTGTAAAAATGGACATGGCAAGATGATGTGCTTTTGTACTGTTACAGATGGATATGAATTGTCTTTATTAACCTAAAGTATTGATCGATTTAGCTTCTCAATACTTTAATTAAAAAATATATATTTTCACCTTTATTTAACCAGGTAGGCTAGTTGAGAACCAGTTCTCATTTACAACTGCGACCTGGCCAAGATAAAGCAAAGCAGTGCCACACAAACAGCAACAGAGTTACACATGGAATAAACAAACGTACAGTCAATAATACAATAGAAAAAGAAAAGGTCTACATACAGAATGTGCAAATGAGGTAGGATAAGGGAGGAAAAGGCAATAAATAGGCCATAGTGGAGAAATAATTACAATATAGCAATTAAACACTGGAGTGATAGATGTGCAGAAGATGAGTGCAAGAAGAGACACAGGTACAAAAGAGCAAAATAAATAAAATAAATAACAGTATGGGGATGAGGTAGTGGATGGGCTATTTACAGATGGGCTATGTACAGGTGCATTGATCTGTGAGCTGCTCTGACAGCTGGTGCTTAAAGTTAGTGAGGGAGATATGAGTCTCCAGCTTCAGTGATTTTTGCAGTTCGTTCCAGTCATTGGCAGCAGAGAACTGGAAGGAGAGGCTGCCAAAAGGAGGAATTGGCTTTGGGGGTGACCAGTGAGATATACCTGCTCGAGCGCGTGCTACGGGTGGGTGCTGCTATGGTGACCAGTGAGATGAGATAAGGCAGGGCTTTACCTAGCAAAGACTTATAGATGACCTGGAGCCAGTGGGTTTTGTGAAGAATATGAAGCGAGGGCCAGCCAACGAGTATCAGGCGTGTGCGTACTTGTGGTGAAGTTAGGTGCGGGAGCGCAGAGAATTGTGAACAGGCGCACACTTTATTACGTCAGGAGAGATATACAGATTGACGCAGCTGCGTCAAAAACCTCCTCCAGCCAACAAGGCAAAGTGTATAGCGTGCACAAATGTCACACAACATAAATGTATAGCAATACAAATAAGCTTCGTGAAAACACACGGAAAATAACATACGCTTAGCCTAGTGCGTACAACACGTAACACACAAAATAATTACACATAAAGACATGAGGGGGAACAGATTAATAAATACATGTAGTGTGATTGGGGAATGCAAACCAGGTGTGAATGGAACAGGACAAAACCAATAGATAATTGAAGAATGGAGCGGCGATGGCTAGACAGCCGGTGACGTCGACAGCTGAACGCTGCTCGAACAAGGAGAGGGGCTGACTTCGGTGGAAGTCGTGACAACGAGAGCATACAGGTCGCAGTGGTTGGTAGTATATGGGTCTTTGGTGACAAACGGGTGGCACTGTGACAGACTGCATCCAATTTGAGTGTTGGAGGCTCTTTTTGTAAATGACATCGCCGAAGTCAAGGATTGGTAGGATGGTCAGTTTTATGGGGGCATGTTTGGCAACATGAGTGAAGGATGCTTTGTTGCGAAATAGGAAGCTGATTCTAGATTTAATTTTGGATTGGAGATGCTTAATGTGAGTCTGGAAGGAGAGTTTACAGTCTAACCAGACACATAGGTATTTGTAGTTGCCACATATTCTAAGTCAGAACTGTCCAGAGTAGTGATGCTGGACGGGCTGGCAGGTGTGGGCAGTGACCGGTTTAAGAGCATGCACTTAGTTTTACTAGCATTTAAGAGCAGTTGGAGGCCATGGAAGGAGATTTGTATGGCATTGAATCTCGTCTGGAGGTTAGTTAACACAGTGTCCAAAGAAGGGCCAGAGGTATACAGAATGGTGTCGTCTACGTAGAGGTGGATCAGAGAATCACAAGCAGCGAGAGCGGCATCAATGATGTATACAGGGAAAAAAATCAATCAGAGAATTGAACCCTGTAGCACCCCCATAGAGACTGCCAGAGGTCCGGACAACAGGCCCTCCGATTTGACACACTGAACTATGTCTGAGAAGTAGTTGGTGAACCAGGCAAGGCAGTCATTTGAGAAACCAAGGCTGTTGAGTCTGCCTATAAGAATGTGGTGCTTGACAGAGTCGAAATTCTTGGCCAGGTCTATGAAGACGGCTACACAGTACTGTCTTTTATCGATGGCGGTTATGATGTCGTTTAGGACCTTGAGCGTGGCTGAGATGCACCCATGACCAGCTCAGAAACCAGATTGCACAGCGGAGAAGGTACGGTGAGATTCGAAATGGTCGGTGATCTGTTTGTTAACTTGGCTTTCGAAGACCTTAGAAAGGCAGGGTAGGATAGATATAGGTCTGTCGCAGTTTGGGTCTAGAGTGTCTCCCCCTTTGAAGAGGGGGATGACTGCGGCAGCTTTCCAATCTTTGGGGATCTCAGACGATATGAAAGAGAGGTTGAACAGGCTAGTAATAGGGGTTGCAACAATTTTGGCAGATAATTTTAGAAAGAGAGGGTCCAGATTGTCTATCCCAGCTGATTTGTAGGGGTCCAGATTTTGCAGCTCTTTCAGAACATCAGCTATCTGGATTTGGGTGAAAGAGAAATGGGGGAGGCTTGGGCAAGTTGCTGTGGGAGGTGAAGAGCTGTTGACTGAGGTAGGGATAGCCAGATGGAAAGCATGGCCACCCATAAAAAAATGCTTACCTACATTTTCAATTATTGTAGATTCATCAGTGGTGACTGTGTTTCCTAGCCTCAGTGCAGTGGGCAGCTGGGAGGAGGTGCTCTTATTCTCCATGGACTTTACAGTGTCCCAGAAACCTTTGGAGTTTGTGCTACAGGATGCAAATGTCTGTTCGAAAAAGCTAGGCTTAGCTTTCCTAACTGCCTGTGTATATTGGTTGCATATCACGGGGGCTATTCGATGCTAATGCAGAACGCCACAGGATGTTTTTGTGCTGGTCAAGGGCAGTCAGGTCTGGAGTGAAGCAAGGACTATATCTGTTCCTGTTCTACATTTTTTGAATGGGGCATGTTTATTTAAGATGATGAGGAAAGCACTTTTGAAGAATTACCAGGCATCCTCTACTGACGGAATGAGGTCAATATCCTTCCAGGATACCCGGGCCAGGTCGATTAGTAATGTGTTACTTAGGCCATTCGTAAACAGCACAAGCCTCATTAATCAGTTTGCATGGCAGTATTGGAATTCCATGTAAGAAGGCATTATGAATGATTGAAAGCTGGTTTCAGGATTTCAAACAATTCAGTGCACCTCTATTTCAGCACAACCTATACATCCCCTAGCAGTAAGGGATTAAGGTAACTTGTGATAGACTTCTGGTGAGAGAGGACGTCATTATGGTTGTTACAATTTCAAGTCCATTGGGACCGAGGGGCTGTGGATTAGTGAACTTTTTAGTACTCTGTGAGGGCCGAAAATAGCAGGCAAATTGCTTCGACACCTTGTGTCGAAACCTGTGTTATGGAGGAATGGGACAGCATGAGTGAAATGTTTCCCAAGGCAATGCTTTATTGAGTTACCATTCAACTAGGAAAGCACGCACACACACACACGCATGCACGCACGCACACACACACACACACACAGACACACACACACACACACACCTTGAAACTGTCAATAGGTTTGAAACTATTTTATTTGGGTGGTGGCTAGCAACATTTGAAACAAAAACGTCAACTTAAATACAGAAACTCCAATCAGCTAAATCACAGAAAACCCAATCTTGTTGTCCGACTCATAGTGTGTCTTCCAACATGTCATCCAAATGGCATATATATAAGCAAGCATTAGGAATTGATGAATGCACAGTTGGTTTCTCTACTCCCCTCACAAAAGATTAGCTTCGATATCACCACTGCTTTGGCACTTTATAAGGATGCTGAGCGGACATTTATTCTCTAAATATAAATATAAAATGAGGCTTTGCTTTTGATATATTATAATAATGACAGAGTGGTGGGATGTGGGCTCCAGGCTCACTGCCCTCCCTAACAAAGGAAGTGTTAGAGAAAGGAAGGAAACAGGGAGGTTTTAGGGAGAAGGAACCGATTAATAGTGGAGGGAGTGAAGGAGGGCAGAACAGACCAGAGTTTGTCAGACAGCAGAGAGCGAGAGAGAACACAGAGCAGGGGGCTGCAAATACACCAGCGCCAGTCTGCTAGCTAACACACATGCTGGAGGAAATCACAGCCAACAGAATCTTGCTGTGTGTCAAACCAACATGTAGTCCAGTCATCACTGTCTTTTGAGCAAAGCCACTGTGATTCAATATGATTGGCATAAACATTGGCTTTATTGCTGGTGCTGTGCGTCACCCGAAGGAGACTTCAATCCCGACTACTAACCCACCAGATACTCTGATCTGCCCCAGACTAACACTAACCCACCAGATACTCTGATCTGCCCCAGACTAACACTAACCCACCAGATACTCTGATCTGCCCCAGACCCCCCGCAGCTCAGACTAACACTAACCCACCAGATACTCTGACCTGCCCCAGACTAACACTAACCCACCAGATACTCTGATCTGCCCCAGACTAACACTAACCCACCAGATACTCTGACCTGCCCCAGACTAACACTAACCCACCAGATACTCTGATCTGCCCCAGACCCCCCGCCCCGCAGCTCAGACTAACACTAACCCACCAGATACTCTGATCTGCCCCAGACTAACACTAACCCACCAGATACTCTGATCTGCCCCAGACTAACACTAACCCACCAGATACTCTGACCTGCCCCAGACTAACACTAACCCACCAGATACTCTGACCTGCCCCAGACTAACACTAACCCACCAGATACTCTGATCTGCCCCAGACTAACACTAACCCACCAGATACTCTGACCTGCCCCAGACTAACACTAACCCACCAGATACTCTGATCTGCCCCAGACTAACACTAACCCACTAGATACTCTGATCTGCCCCAGACTAACACTAACCCACCAGATACTCTGATCTGCCCCAGACTAACACTAACCCACCAGATACTCTGACCTGCCCCAGACTAACACTAACCCACCAGATACTCTGATCTGCCCCAGACTAACACTAACCCACCAGATACTCTGACCTGCCCCAGACTAACACTAACCCACCAGATACTCTGATCTGCCCCAGACTAACACTAACCCACCAGATACTCTGATCTGCCCCAGACCCCCCCGCCCCGCAGCTCAGACTAACACTAACCCACCAGATACTCTGATCTGCCCCAGACTAACACTAACCCACCAGATACTCTGATCTGCCCCAGACTAACACTAACCCACCAGATACTCTGATCTGCCCCAGACTAACACTAACCCACTAGATACTCTGATCTGCCCCAGACTAACACTAACCCACCAGATACTCTGATCTGCCCCAGACTAACACTAACCCACCAGATACTCTGATCTGCCCCAGACTAACACTAACCCACCAGATACTCTGATCTGCCCCAGACTAACACTAACCCACCAGATACTCTGATCTGCCCCAGACTAACACTAACCCACCAGATACTCTGATCTGCCCCAGACTAACACTAACCCACCAGATACTCTGATCTGCCCCAGACTAACACTAACCCACCAGATACTCTGATCTGCCCCAGACTAACACTAACCCACCAGATACTCTGATCTGCCCCAGACTAACACTAACCCACCAGATACTCTGATCTGCCCCAGAACCCCCCCCCACACCCACCCCACCAGCTCAGACTAACACTAACCCACCAGATACTCTGATCTGCCCCAGACTAACACTAACCCACCAGATACTCTGATCTGCCCCTGACTAACACTAACCCACCAGATACTCTGATCTGCCCCACACTAACACTAACCCACCAGATACTCTGATCTGCCCCAGACTAACACTAACCCACCAGATACTCTGACCTGCCCCAGACTAACACTAACCCACCAGATACTCTGATCTGCCCCAGACTAACACTAACCCACCAGATACTCTGATCTGCCCCAGACTAACACTAACCCACCAGATACTCTGATCTGCCCCAGACTAACACTAACCCACCAGATACCAGATAACACTAACCCACCAGATCTGCCCCAGACTAACACTAACCCACCAGATACTCTGATCTGCCCCAGACTAACACTAACCCACCAGATACTCTGATCTGCCCCAGACTAACACTAACCCACCAGATACTCTGATCTGCCCCAGACTAACACTAACCCACCAGATACTCTGATCTGCCCCAGACTAACACTAACCCACCAGATACTCTGATCTGCCCCAGACTAACACTAACCCACCAGATACTCTGATCTGCCCCAGACTAACACTAACCCACCAGATACTCTGACCTGCCCCAGACTAACACTAACCCACCAGATACTCTGATCTGCCCCAGACTAACACTAACCCACCAGATACTCTGATCTGCCCCAGACTAACACTAACCCACCAGATACTCTGATCTGCCCCAGACTAACACTAACCCACCAGATACTCTGATCTGCCCCAGACTAACACTAACCCACCAGATACTCTGATCTGCCCCAGACTAACACTAACCCACCAGATACTCTGATCTGCCCCAGAACTAACCCCCAGCAGCTCAGACTAACACTAACCCACCAGATACTCTGATCTGCCCCACACTAACACTAACCCACCAGATACTCTGATCTGCCCCAGACTAACACTAACCCACCAGATACTCTGATCTGCCCCAGACTAACACTAACCCACCAGATACTCTGATCTGCCCCAGACTAACACTAACCCACCAGATACACGGATCTGCCCCAGAACCCCCCCCCGCAGCTCAGACTAACACTAATCCACATAAGTAAGAGAAGCCAGATGGTCAACAACTGCGGAAGAGATAAGTGCATTGGACATGCCTCCTACTAGCACTGACTTTGGTGATAGCTACTTTCCTGAGGAAAATGTATTTACTATGACTGAGATATGTGGTTGTCCCGTCTAGCTATCTTCAGATGAATGTACTAACTGTAAGTCGCACTGGATAAGAGCATCTGCTAAATTACTGAAATGTAAATGTAATGTGTGGAGTGCCTGCCGTTGTTTACCTTGTGCTTCAAGTTACCACTGTAAGCCCTGTGGAGGGAATGGAGGATGAGGGAGTATAGCGAAGCTGGTGTGTGGCTCAGGGGAGGCCAACTCTGCTCCAATCTGAGGTGTCAGAGCTGAGGCCCTGGGCAGGTAGAGTATCCTTTCCCCCAGTTCCCATGCTCCTCTGTCTGTCCCTGAACTGGGGCCCACCACAGGCTTCAATCAGTCCCACCCCTGCCTCTAGACAGAGGGGCATGGGAACTGGGGACAGAGTAAAAAGCAGCCCTGTATCCTGACACACCTGGGATAGAGCTGCTCTCCCTGTGGCACTCGCAAGGTTACTCTACCTGCCCAGGGCCTCAGCTCCGACACTCCAGATTGGAGTGGTGGTGCGGAGGTGGCCTCCCCTGAGCCGCACACCAGCTTCGCTATACTTCCTCATTCTCCATTCCCTCCACAGGGCTTACAGTGGTAACTTGAAGCACAAGGCATGCACTCGCACGGGATGTTCTCCAATGCTGATAGGGAGGCCTGAGTAAAAAAGTTTGGGAACAGCTAGTTTAAAGCACACTTTTACAAGTCTCAGTCATAAATGACAGCTCCAATAAGCCCCCTATGGTGAACGGGATGTGAGAACAACAGGCTTGCAGAATCATGACCATTTCCAGTTTTCAGTTCATCGTCACTGGTAGGGGGTCCTGTGTTCTCTGGGCATTACTGACTCAAATGAACCATGTGAGCAGAAAGATTTGTTCTTTTGACAGAATGACTCGAGAAGATTAGAGTCTGTAAAAAAAGCCAAACTTCCCATCACTAGTTCTAATGTTGTTTTTGTCACAAAAGGGGTGGCTACTTGCAATATGCTCCAGCATTCAGCATACTTATTTACTACCTGAAAATTGAGACACGCCGTGTCCTTCCTTCCGCAGCTGTGGGGGCAGGGTCAGTGGTATCCCTTGGCTCCTTGATCTGATCTATAGTCTATATAGGCTAATTATCAAAGTAGCCTATTTTGCATTGCTAACCAAATATAATCTCAGCGACTGTTCAAACAGTAAACCAAACAACAAGACACCACCCAAAAGGGTTATTATGTTGAGAAGCAATAACTTGTGATTAGGGAAAGGGGGATACCTAGTCAGTTGTACAACTGAATGCATTCAACTGAAATGTGTCTTCCGCATTTAACCCCACCCCTCTGAATCAGAGAGGTGCGGGGGGCTGCCTTAAACAACATCCAGGTCTTCAGTGTCCGGGGAACAGTGGGCTAAGTGCCTTGCTCAGGGGCAGAACGACGGATTTTTTACCTTGTCAGCTCAGTGACTCGATCCAGCAACCTTTCGGTTACTGGTCCAACGCTCTAACCACTACAACTGCTATAGCCAACTAGCTAGCAATGTGCTTTTTTCTCTGTGACCAAAACATGTTTTATTTTTGTATTTGAACTGATATGGGAATGAATACACAAGCAGCATATCAAACTGGGATAATGTTTTAAGTTACACCGGGAAGTATACAAATACTTGCTAGCTAGCTTGCGAGGATTTCATGTTACCAAAAGGTGTCCGCCACTCTAAACATCCCACTCCATCCACATGCACCCACGCATGTAGATCAACGGTTTAGTAACCTTTACTCTCCCCCTAACCCCAGGAGGGTACATGCAGTGGTAACCTTTACTCTCTCCAACCCCAGGAGGGTACATGCAGTGGTAACCTTTACTCTACCCAACCCCAGGAGGGTACATGCAGTGGTAAACTTTACGCTCTCCAACCCCAGGAGGGTACATGCAGTGGTAACCTTTACTCTACCCAACCCCAGGAGGGTACATGCGGTGGTAACCTTTACTCTACCCAACCCCAGGAGGGTACATGCAGTGGTAACCTTTACTCTCCCCAACCCCAGGAGGGTACATGCAGTGGTAACCTTTACGCTCTCCAACCCCAGGAGGGTACATGCAGTGGTAACCTTTACTCTCCCCACTCCCTCCCTCCTCCTCCTCCTCCTCCTCCTCCCAGTGTGGAGCTGCAGGTTATTGACGTGGGGGTTTATGTTCACCAATAGGGGTTAAGTACAGATTTAGCAACACAGGCCCCGGGAAAGTGAGGGCAGCACTGACACAATGACCTCAGCCGCCATCCATCGGTCCGGCAAAGCCTCTGATCCCTCCAGATTCCACACGAACTGTAAACACACCTTGCCTGATCTGAGCCTGCCTTGCCAATCAGACACACATACCCCTCTGGCCCTGCGTGGATGCTTTGCCCTTGAGTTTCATTGGAATCTGCTCTGTGCTGTGGACAGTTGGTCTCACTATAGTTCAGATATAATGTGCAGCAGCCTGGAGCCTGAGCCTCAGATGTGCCCCAGATTGCAGGGTGCACGTAGTAGGCTAGTGGTGACGTGATTGGAGATGTAGACCCTGTTGTGTTGTGATGTTATTATGCTTCACGCATGATTGGCTCCACACAAAAGACTCTGGCCCATCAACTAAGCCCCCATAATCCACTGGTTCAATATTCCAGGGGATGCCCACTTTCACAAACAAAACAACAGATGCAAACATTATGTCCACTGAAGTCAAAACTGGGATATTTTTATTAGATTGGATGTTGGGTGGAAGTGCTGTTAAATGTGTAAAACATATAGAAAATCCAGCTACATTTGTGATTTTCAATTTTTAATGGCACGGCCCAATCTTTAAACCAAAACATTAAAAAAATGTCAATGTGTGAAATACAAAGTAAATAAAAACCACAAATCAGATTAATCCTATCTATCTTCTCTTCAGTGGCTCACCAAAATGAATGGAAACATTCTCAGTCACTCTAAATCATTCATAATCAATCCACAGATATGTCATGCTTCCATCTCATACATGTAAGCAATGCCCCTGTCCTTTGCCGAGACAACTAAACACGCTAAATACTCATAATGTTTGCAGTAAATCAGCAGCACCCATGAGGACCCATGTTGTAAAGCCATCTGAATGAGTGGCAGCCCCAGCAGAGCACACACAGGGAGACATGGTGGAGCAACCATTTCAACGACTCAATGACAACCAGGAATAGTAACATGCAAATTATTATGAGCCCCAGCATAAATCTTTCTCTCACATATGCCTGAAGAGAAATCTTTAAATGATCAGGATATCAGTTTACAACTATTATGTAATATGGCATTTTATCATCTTGTCTTGCTCATATGACTGTTAAACTAATGACTACTACTGTTACATTTGTATCTGCTGAGTAACTTCAAGAATCATGTCAGCATCACACTGCTTCTACATCCATATAGATATGTAACTAGCACCCCAAAAAAGAGAGAATGCATGATGGAGAGATGTGAAAGAGAAGAACAACATAGTAAAATAATGCTTTGCTTACCCAGAAGACGAGGTTGAAGAAGAACATCATGTACTTCAAACAGCAGAGACAGCCCCGTGCCATGTTGTACTTCTTGAACTCTAAAAGGAACACAAATGATAGATCCAGGTAAAAGACCACGTATTTGCTGCCTTTGGGCGCCGTGTACTTGTTATTGCTGCTCTTGTCTCCTCCGACGTTGACGCTGGTGTCGGCCGCTGTCCCAGCCTGCCCCTGTGCCGTGGTACCGCGTGGCCCCGTAGAGCCGTAGAACGCGCCGGCGGTGAAGCCGCGGCCGCCGAATGGGCGGCCAGACGTGGAGTCGCGGACAAAGTCGGAGTCGAGGCTATCCACGGATGGGCTGCGGTGAATGGCTGACTCCTCACTGCTGGACTTCTCCATGCTCTTGGGCTAACACTGCTGCTGAGGGGCTCTCTACCGTAACACACTCTACCATGTCTCAGAGATGAGAGGACACAACTCTCCCCCTCCAGCAGTCCCCTCTCTCCCTCTCTGATCTGTACTGGTTCTCTCCAAGCCCAGAAACTCTGAATCGTTCTATCCCCCCAACAATGGCACGACTAAACTGTATCGGGTAAGTAAAAGGAAGACACAGGCAATATTCCCGGCTCTATGTCTCGTCTGCCCGGTGTCCAATGTCTGCTCTCATGCTCCTGAGTTGGCCATGCAGAGAAGTCCTAGTCCAGCGAGGAGCATATTTACCCTGATGAGTTACAGCAAGCTACGTCCTTGAGTCAGTAAGTTTCAATAGTGTCCCCTGGATCTCCACACTGCTGTGCTGTGTGTGTGCCTGTGAATCTTTCTCTCCAACTCTCAGCTGCTCCACTTCTTCCTCCCTACTGCTGACCTCAGGACTGATTTCTGCCTGGGGAGCTGGAAACTTTTGCCCCCCCCCCATACAACACAATCCTGTATCTGTATTCCTCTCTCCTCTTCTTCTCCTCCTTTCCTGCGCTCACTCAGTCCTCTGTGCTTTGCGCTCTCCAACGTGCTGATGATAATCTGATTCAGTTATTCTCTCTCTCTCTCTCTCTCATTGTACAATTCTGTGCTCAGCTGCTCAGTCTCCCGCTCTCTGCCTGTGCTGTCAGTCGCAGTGCCGTGGCTGATGTGTGCTATTACCGGCAAGATGCATCTAACAGGCATTCCCTATCCTATCCCCCTTAACTAGAGCACTGCCCTTGCCCCCCCCCTCTTCTCTCTGCTCTCCCTCTTACTCTCTTGCTCCCTGCCTCTCATCAACCCCTCCCCACTGCTGAGGGAGCAGCCAATGAGGCAGTTGCAGGCGGCTACAGACAACCCAGGCTCCTCCCCTGTGCCCCGACCATGTCTTTAATAAGCTGATCATAACACAGCATTGGCTATACAAGTTCATTAATTTCCTCAGTGTTGTCTGTGCTTCAGGGGGTCCGAGAGGCCATTCATTAATAATATGAAAAAGCATGAGTCCAAGGAAACGTGTTGGTGGTGTGGGTGAAGGGTGGGGTGGACTTCTCTGGCACAGTCTGATAAAACCTTCAAACCTGTGATTTCATTGAGACACTTGATATATTTACGCTCAATTAACTTTCACAGTGGCTATTTATTTTCTATTTGTGAAAGGCTGGATAAGATGACATCAGAGCACGATCATGATTAGGAGGATTACTTCATGCAGACTTGCTGAGGCTATGTGCAGCCTTGTCACAAAATCGTCAGTTGCACAATGTCGGCTCACTTCCATGCAAGGAGCACTGATAAATTGGCAGAGACCCAGCCTTTGGAATTATTGCACCATTTCAAGCATGGAAATGGGAGAGTGGCTTAAAGATACTCAACACGTTCCTATGGAAACCCAGGGTCAAACACCGACTCTCTCAGTTGTTTCACACATGGAGCTGACAACATATTACAGCTCTAATATTGTAGAGCTGCGTCCTTACATTTATCTAACCCTCTGGTTTGAAATACAAAGTCAGAAGCCTAAATGCACATGATCTGTGAACAAAGAGAAAAATGCATTTTACCACATCAGATATCAACCCCCCCGATAGAGAGGCCATTTCAATCATATCGTACATGCTGATTTTATGAGATGGGGATGAAAGATTTGCAACCTTTTTATACAGCGTTTGACTTTCCTTTGCTATGCCACATCTTTTCCTTCAGAGAGCTACCGTACAAACAACAGCAATACCATTATCTGTCCAACCACTCACATAGCCCTTTCACTGGGTTGGGTTTGTGAAAACAGCCTAATCTTTACTCTGTACTGCAGTGCTGTGGTAACGGTCCCTCTCTCTGTCAGCAAGGTGAGGTTGAGTGCTCGTGATGGCTGCAGCTCAGAGACGGATGGAGCAGAGTTCCAACTGAATGGTCTTAAAGTAAACCCAGTAATGCCCTGTATACACAGAGATACACGGATCCATGTATCTTGTGTTTCTACAGAGTATACACGGCTCTAACAAGTCTGACATCCTGGAGCTTGGTGGTAGTGGTTGGAAGACAACACGAGACAAAATCACATTATACTAGTCTTAATCAGCCAGGAACAATGGAAGTGTTCCTCCAGATCACAAACCGTTAAACCATTAACATATGTATTTTTTAAATGAGCAATACCATACTTAAAATGACACAGGTCTATAATTATAATTAAGTAGTATTAAAAGGTATGGAACTGGCAAACTTCCAATTGCTCCCAGTACTACCACATCTTTCTTGTAAAAAATGGCAATGTCAGCGTCGCTGTTCACGTCATCCTGGTGTGGGATGAGAATTATGAAAGCAGTCCCACACAGATAGAACAGGGGATATTTGACCCAGAATACTCTGTCCCTGGTGGTGCCATGGAGAGCTGAAGAAGCATTGGCTCAGCTCCCGTGGGTCGTCTGATCACAGCCCGTCAGGACCTTAACTCTTAATTCAATACGTTGTGTGTCAGTAGCCGCCACCTCAGAGGAGGACATGCATTCATCAGAGGGCTATTGGTATTTGTATTTATTATGGATCCCCATTAGCTGCTGACAAAGCAGCCGCTACTCTTCCTGGGGTCCAGCAAAATTAAGGCAGTTTATACAATTTTAAAACATTACAATACATTCACAGATTTCACAAGACAATGTGTGCCCTCAGGCCCCTACTCCACCACTATCACATATCTACAGTACTAAATCCATGTGTATGTATAGTGCGTGTGTGCGTGTGTGCGTGTGTGTGTGTATGCATGTGTCTGTGCCAATGTTTGTGTTGCTTGGGCCTCTTAGCTTGCATGTGCTGCTGATGCCTTGACCAGACACAAGGGCACGTTCCTCCTCTCACTCCCTCCTGAGCCAAGCCCAGCTCAGCTCATCGCCATCCACTCAACAGAAGAGAACAGAGAGGCATGGGGCTCTGAAGTCCTTTATTAGGCAACAAGAGGTTACTCAGAGACTCAGAGAAACTCTGGAGAGACAAGGTCTATAGCATAGAGTCAGAGGAGTGGGCAAAGGAGCAGTGGAGATACAGTGTATAGATGTGGTACAGCAGAGCAGGGTTGGACAGGGATTCTTCATTCTAACTTTCCCTCTGATGCTGAATAAACCTGGCAGCTCCTAAAAAGGCATACTGGAAGGCGAGCTTCGTGTTCAGTAGGAATTCATCTTTGAATCCTCCATTTCAGGGCTCTTCTAACCAAGACACTGCTGCTTTTCTATCATGGCCTGAAAGAGTATAACAACAAAATACAAGTAGAAATGTAAATATTAAATGGACAGTGTTTGTTCTGGCATATCTGTGTGGAGCTCTATTGAACTAAAGCTTATGTAGTCTATCCAACATTGCACCACGGCCAGCACAACAGAAACAGTAGGGGGTGGCGGGCTAGTTCTTATTTATTTACACAGGAGGTTGGTGGCACCTTAATAATTGGGGAGAACGGGCTCATGTTAATGACTGGAGCGGAATAAGTGGAATGGTATCAAATACATCAAAAACATGGTTTCTATGTGTTTGATGACATTCCATTTGCTGGTTCCTGTCACGTTCTGACCATAGTTCTTTTGTGTTTTCTTTGTTTTAGTGTTGGTCAGGACGTGAGCTGAGTGGGCATTCTATGTTTTGTGTTTCTATGTTGGGTTTGTTGTTTGGCCTGATATGGTTCTCAATCAGAGGCAGGTGTTTGTCATTGTCTCTGATTGGGAACCACATTTAGGTAGCCTGTTTTGTGTTGGGTTTTGTGGGTGGTTGTCTTCTGTCTTTGTGTCTATGCACCAGATAGGACTGTTTCGGTTTTCACATTTGTTGTTTTGTATTTTGTAGTGTTCTCGTTTTATCGTCGATATTAAACATATTGAACACTAACCACGCTGCGCTTTGGTCCTCTCCTTCGTCCACAGAATAAAGCCGTTACAGAACCACCCACCACAATAGGACCAAGTGGCGTGGTTACAGGCAGCAGCAGGAGAGGCAGCAGCAGCAGCAGCAGGAGAGGCAGCACTATTTAGAGAAATGGACTTGGGAGGAGATCCTAGATGGGATGGGACCCTGGGCACAGCCAGGAGATTATCGCCGTCCCAAAGAACAGCTGGAGGCAGCGAAGGCGGAGAGGCGCTGGTATGAGGAGGCAGCACGGCGGCGCGGATGGAAGCGCGAGAGACGGCCCCAAAAATGTTTTGGGGGAGGCACAGGGAGAGTGTGTCAGAGTCAGGAGTCAGACCTGAGCCAACTCCCCCTGTTTACCGTGAGGAGCCAAGGATGGAATCAGAGCAGTCGGCAAAGTTGAGGTGTGTGTCTGAGAGTGTGGAGGAGTTATTGGACAAATTGGAGGAGAGTGAATGGAGGGGAGATTATGAGACATTCGAGGAGTTGTTGATAAAATTGGAGGAGAGTGAGGAGAGAGAGCTGTTGGTTTGGCATAGTATGCATGGCATTCACCCTGAGGAGCGTGTTAGCTGTCTGATGCCACGTGTCAGTTCCTAGTACTCATCCTGAAACGTGTTAAAGCTCCGGAACAATTGATGCCGGCTATACACACCAGGTCTCCAGAGTACCTTCACAACCCGGGTGTTCTGTTCCTGCTCCCCGCACTCGCCCTGAGGTGTGTGTCCTCGGCCCAGTACCACCAGTGCCGGCACCCCGCACCAGGCTTCCTGTGCGTGTCCAGAGCCCAGTACTCCCTGTTCCTCCTTCCCGCACTCGCCCTGAGGTGCGTGTCCTCGGCCCAGTACCACCAGTGCCGGCACCACGCACCAGGCCTATAGTGCGCCTCGTCTGTCCAGAGCTGCTAGAGTCTCCCGCCTGTCCAGAGCTGCGAGTCTCCCGCCTGTCCAGAGCTGCCAGAGTCTCCCGCCTGTCCAGAGCTGCCAGAGTCTCCCGCCTGTCCAGAGCTGCCAGAGTCTCCCGCCTGTCCAGAGCTGCCAGAATCTCCCGCGAACCGCCAGAGCCGCCATTCAGCCAGGATCCGCCAGAGCCGCCATTCAGCCAGGATCCGCCAGAGCCGCCAGTCAGCCAGGATCCGCCAGAGCCACCAGTCAGCCAGGAGCTGCCAGAGCAGTCAACCAGCCTGAGCTACCCCTCGGTCCTGAGCTACCCCTCGGTCCTGAGCAACCCCTCGGTCCGGAGGACTTTGTTTAGTCCAGTGGGGCCCTTTAGTAGGGTTGTCAGTCCAAGGTCAGTGGCGAGGGTCGCCGTTCCTAGGAGGACACTAAAGCGGACAAAGACTATGGTGGAGTGGGGTCCAAGTCCTGCGCCAGAGCCGCCACTGCGGACAGATGCCCACCCAAACCCTCCCCTATGGGTTCAGGTTTTGCGGCCGGAGTCCGCATCTGGGGGGGGGGTGGGGGGTACTGTCACGCTCTGACCATAGTTCTTTTGTGTTTTCTTTGTTTTAGTGTTGGTCAGGACGTGAGCTGAGTGGGCATTCTATGTTTTGTGTTTCTATGTTGGGTTTGTTGTTTGGCCTGATATGGTTCTCAATCAGAGGCAGGTGTTTGTCATTGTCTCTGATTGGGAACCATATTTAGGTAGCCTGTTTTGTGTTGGGTTCTGTCTTTGTGTCTATGCATCAGATAGGACTGTTTCGGTTTTCACATTTTGTAGTGTTCTCGTTTATTGTCTATATTAAACATGTTGAACACTAACCACACTGCGCTTTGGTCCTCTCCTTCGTCCACAGAAGAAGCCGTTACAGTTCCAGCCATTATTATGAGCCGTCCTCCCCTCAGCAGCCTCCTGTGTTTAAGAAGCACTTCAATAATTAGACCAATAGTGCAAAGTTGTCTTAGGTGGATTGATTCTCCTTAAAACTATTGGAAGAAATTATAAAGAAAATATACATCTGTAGGATTACGACTCGGGCAACTGCTCTTAATGGAATCCCAAACCATTTTCACATGAAGAAATTAGATGTGTGATCGATCACAAGCCAAAAAACATCAAACAATAGCTTTATTTTGTTTTCAATGAACAAAAATATAACCATTTCAAAGATGTGGTACCCTTCCAGGAACTGAGTTACAGTTCACAAACTCAGCAAAAAAAGAAACGTCCTCTCACTGTCAACTGCGTTTATTTCAGCAAACTTAACATGTGTAAATATTTGTATGAACATAACAAGATTCCACAACTGAGACATAAACTGAACAAGTTCCACAGACATGTGACTAACAGAAATGGAATAATGTGTCCCTTAACAAAGGGGGGGGATCAAAATCAAAAGTAACAGTCAGTATCTGGTGTGGCCACTAGCTGCATTAAGTACTGAAATGCATCTCCTCCTCATGGACTGCACCAGATTTGGCAGTTCTTGCTGTGATATGTTACCCTACTCTTCCACCAAGCCACCTGCAAGTTCCCGAATATTTCTGGGGGAAATGGCCCTAGCCCTCACTCTCCGATCCAACAGGTCCCAGACATGCTCAATGGGATTGAGATCCGGGCTCTTCACTGGCCATTGCAGAACACTGACATTCCTGTCTTGCAGGAAATCACACACAGAATGAGCAGTATGGCTGGTGGCATTGTCGTGCTGGAGGGTCATGTCAGGATGAGCCTGCTGGAAGGGTACCACATGAGGGAGGAGGATGTCTTCCCTGTAACGCACAGTGTTGAGAATGCCTGCAATGACAACAAGCTCAGTACGATGATGCTGTGACACACCGCCCCAGACCATGACGGACCCTCCACCTCCAAATCGATTCCACTTCAGAGTACAGGCCTCAGTGTAACGCTCATTCCTTCAACGATAAACGCGAAACCGACCAAAACCGCGACTCGTCAGTGAAGAATTTGTGAACAAAATTTGAGAGAAATATGCTTTTTGTGCTATGGAAAATGTCTGGGATTGTTATTTCAGCTCATGAAACATGGGACCAACATTTTACATGTTGCGTTTAAATATATTATATATATATTTTTCAGTGTAGTTTGGATATTTAAAGGCAGTCATGAATCCATTTTGAAGGTGCTTATTGAATTGAAATGATGTCCGGTACATCTACAGTCATAATACCGTTTAGACATTTAACACGGTTTCAGGCTCAAACTCATACAGCTTTGCTCACTCTGTGACCCTTGATGAACTCTCTCAACTGCCTACAGTATTTTAGGAGAAAAAGTTTGCCCACCCCTGGACTAGAGTGATTTACAAGCAGGAGCAGGGAGACCATTCTAAAGCCTTGCTGGAAAATCACTGCTTTGCTTTCTACTGCATATGTTAACTGAATGCGAGGGGGAAAATCCAAAGCAATCTCCTAAACCCCAGGATTCACAGCAGGCAGAAAGGGGATACCAACTGATCTATGAAAATAGAGGTCAGCTCTTCAACATTCATTAAAACCTGTCTTTTCGGTTCCTGGAAAAGAGAACTTTACCCTATAGCTTACCACATACTGTATGTGTGCCCTATGTATGTGTGTCCTATGTATGTGTGTCCTATGTGACATGTGATAGTAGATCATCTCCAGTGTGAAAGTCTCATGGAAGACTGAGCGTGAGTGGAATAGGATGATAAACGGCCTGTTCGCCCACACTATCTCAGCTCTCATTCCCCTTGGTTATTCTATTCACTATATACACACTGGGGCTGAAGCTGTTGCTTTGTTCATGGAGGACAACATGAAGGACAACATGGAGGACATGTCAGGTGATAAAACAGCTTAAATGGACCACACACTTCCAGGAACTCAAATGTCACCAGGGGCCAAACAGAACAAACAAGAGGGGGTCATCCCTAATTTGTCAGACACCAGTCAGTCTCCCGTGTGTCTGGTACCCCCCTGACAATCATTCCGGTTGGCTAAAGGTTATTATACATAGAAATATGTATAATAATAATACTGTCCTGTCCATCCTTGTCAGAATGCTAACAAGCTCTATTCTGCCTGGCCCAGTTTAATTGACAGACAGACGTCAATCCAATCTGATATTTAGGATTCTGTCTTGGCCTTTTATGATAAAGTCTGCCCATGTAATTGGGCAATGAGACGACAGCAGACATTGTAAGTCCATCCCCGATGACTTAAAACAATAAAGTCGATAAAGGTGTCTGGAGAGTGTAACTAAATAGGGATTCATGATGCTCCTTTCCTCAGCAGACCCAACTAGAGGATCATAGGCAACATCCGCACCGAGTTAAAGGCAAGAGCTGCCCTTTCCCACTGTTGAACTGCATTGTTGTTTAAGCGCTTGTAAGTAAGCATTTCATGGAAAAATCTACACTTGTTGTATTCGGCGCATGTGACATAAAAAGTTTGACACTAATCCGGACCCTTATAAGAAATCCAACTATTCCCTCAGATGAACCATCATACAGGCAAAGCGTCTATATAGGACTAAGATTGAATCCTACTACACCGGCTCTGACACCAGTCGGATGTGGCAGGGCTCGAAAACTATTACGGACTACAAAGAGAAACCCAGCCCCGAGCTGTCCAGTGACGCGAGCCTACCAGACGAGAGCTACATGCCTTTTATTCCTGCTTCGAGGCAAGCAACACTGAAGCATGCATGAGAGTACCAACTGTTCTGGACGACTGTGTGATCACGCACTCTGAGCAAGACCTTTAAACAGGTCAACATTCACAAAGACGCGAGGCCAGACGGATTACCAGGACGTGTACTCAAAGCATGCGTGGACCAACTGGTAAGTGTCTTCACTGACATTTTCAACATGTAGGTATTACAGACCGAGTCTGTAATACCTACATGTTTCAAAGAGACAACCATTGTCCCTATGCCCAAGAAAGCAAAGGTAAACTGCCTAAATGATTACCTCCCCGTAGCACTCACGTCAGCAGCCATGAAGTGCTTTGAAAGGCTAGTCATGGTTCACGTCAATACCATCATGCCGGAAACCCTAGACCCACTCCAATTTGCATACCGCCCCAACAGATCCACAGATGACGCAATCTCAATTGCGCAACACTGCCCTTTCCAACCTGAACAAAAGGAACACTTATGTGAGAATACTGTTCATTGACTACAGCTCCACATTCAATACCATAGTGCTCACAAAACTCATCAATAAGCTAAGAACCTGGGGACTAAACACCTCTCTCTGCAACTGGATCCTGGACTTACTGACTGCTACTCGCTGTTTATCTATGCATAGTCACTTTAAAAATGACCTCAACTAACCTGTACCCCCGCACATTGACTTGGTACTGGTACCCTCTATAAATAGCCTCATTATTGATATGACATTTTCTTGTGTTACTTTTTGATTATTATTATGATTTTTTTTAAAACTTTAGTTTAATTAGTAAATATTTTCTTAACTCTATTTATTGATCTGCATTGTTGGTTAATGGCTTGTAAGTAAGCATTTCACGGCAAGGTCTACACCTGTTGTATTCGGTGCATGTGACAAATAACATTTGATTTGATTTGATTTTTAGTGTGTGACAGTAGGGGTGAGCTCCCAGGAAATCAGTGTACATGTATGGTTGTGTTGTTAAGCATCAGACATTAGAAATAATGTTAAGAGTTGCTACTCGTGAGAGAAGTTTGTTTGTGGTTGTTTAAAAAAAGATGGCAGTGTTAAAGTGAATTTCACACGCATTTTCACAAAAACACTCAACCGTGATACACACAGGTGGAAAACAGTGGAAAACAGTGGAAAACTCCCACGTGACATCTCTCATATTTCGACTGTAGGAGAAGACACATATTTGTGCACTCTTGTCAACCAGAGAGTGAGGAAGCTATAGAGATGACAGAGCACACAGACCTCACACAGATAGAGAAGCCAGGACCCCCAGTCTAAACAGTAGACCTGCAGGCAGATCCATCACACGGACCTCTCACAGATAGAGAAGCCAGGTCCCCCAGTCTAAACAGAAGACCTGCAGGCAGATCCATCACACAGACCTCTCACAGATAGAGAAGCCAGGTCCCCCAGTCTAAACAGTAGACCTGCAGGCAGATCCATCACACAGACCTCACACAGATAAAGAAGCCAAGTCCCCCAGTCTAAACAGTAGACCTGCAGGCAGATCCATCACACAGACCTCTCACAGATAGAGAAGCCAGGTCCCCCAGTCTAAACAGTAGACCTGCAGGCAGATCCATCACACAGACCTCTCACAGATAGAGAAGCCAAGTCCCAAAGTCTAAACAGTAGACCTGCAGGAAGATCCATCACACAGACCTCACACAGATAGAGAAGCCAGGTCCCCCAGTCTAAACAGTAGACCTGCAGGCAGATCCATCACACAGACCTCACACAGATAGAGAAGCCAGGTCCCCCAGTCTAAACAGTAGACCTGCAGGAAGATCCATCACACAGACCTCACACAGATAGAGAAGCCAGGTCCCCCAGTCTAAACAGTACACCTGCAGGCAGAACCATCACACAGACCTCTCACAGATAGAGAAGCCCAGTCCTCCAGTCTAAACAGTAGACCTGCAGGCAGATCCATCACACAGACCTCTCACAGATAGAGAAGCCAAGTCCCCCAGTCTAAACAGTAGACCTGCAGGAAGATCCATCACACAGACCTCACACAGATAGAGAAGCCAGGTCCCCCAGTCTAAACAGTAGACCTGCAGGCAGATCCATCACACAGACCTCTCACACCGAGAAGCCAAGACCCCCCTTTTCTCTCCTGAAATACAACATATGCTACCAAAGATATCAGCCTGTAACAAAATAAGACAATTGGCATTCAATAACATGTTTGCAATGTTACATACTATAGTATATGATGCCTGGAGTTGTACTGTAGCTCACATGAATTCAAGGATACACAAAAGAGATATGGTTTGTGACAGGGATTCATGATTATTATATTGATCAAAGGAGTAGGACAGCTAAGTCCTCCGGACAGTGGACGAGTTAATGTAATATTTAAAAGGCCCATAACAGTATATGGAAGAATGGAACGTCAGCAATATGAATCTTATTCAGTTCAGGGGGAAATCAGTCGAGTGTTGAAGTCAGGCCCCGGTCATCAATTTATTGGCTGTAAGGTCATTTAAAGTTCACTGTAAGCCTTCGAACAGTGTGTGGAAACCATCCATTCGTCCTCAACATGAGCTAGATTCAACTCTTAGATTCTGAAGATTTGTGATTTCATTTAGCATACTGTGGATAACTCAAAGGTTCACGAGAAACACACATGCACAGATGTGCACATACGCATGGACGTACACACTCGGACGTACACACTCGCAAGCCCACACATTATTATATTAAATAGCCCTTTTGTGCAGGAAAAATGGAACAAAACAAAGCAAAGCAGTATATGCCTTTGAATTAAATGGCATTTTCAGGTGAACAATGCACACACTGCTTGACAAATGCATCCCTGAGAGCTACTGTCTGTGATAAATGTTGAAAGTTGTGGGTTTCCTACCCTCTGCCTCCTCTCTGTAATGCCTTGAATCCATTGTCTTGCAGAAACTGGCGACCAAGGATATTTGAAGCCATCAACCAAGCAAAGCTACATGAGTCCCTACACACAGCCAGTGCACACTGCAGAAGGTTGCCTGCAACATCGATGTGAGATGCAAAGCTTTAAAGCTACAATCTGGGATTTGTTTTAGCTTTAAGAGACAGGGATCTCTTTTTAAAAGGTCATTATCAGTTACACTTGCCATGATGGATGCCTATCCGTCGGCACACTTACACAAATCTAATAAAACACACTCCGGAAATGAACGACGGAAAAAAAACACTTCCACTTCTATAGTTAGTGACAGTGGGTTAAGTTACTGGCCCTAGACTAGTAGGAGAAAAGGCGAGTGATCCGGGGGGCTTTTATTTTCGTCCGGTAGGGAACAGAGAGACGGATAAAAGGGGATGTGGTCTACGCCCCCCTGGCCTCACCGCATGGAACCATCTGTAACGTAATCGTCTCTCTGGGCACATACTTTCATCCCTGTTTCATTCCTGTTTCCTAAGAACCTGTGGATGCTGTACAGCCACAACCAAAGACTATTTAGGGCTCTGGAGGTAAGTGTTTATATCAGCAGTCAGTCTGGGCTCGCCCGCAGATGGAGCCCTCTGTGAAGCAGATTTCCTATGGCGTCGCTCAGGCAATCCGACACATATTTAAATCTCCTCTGTTTTTCAGGGAAACAAGTTACAGGACACGGCATGGGACAGGGATAGAAATACATACACCATCCTGGGCACAGGCTAGGACGCTATAGAGAGAGATGGAGTGGGAAAGATAGAGAGAGGAACGTTAGAAATGGAAGAGAGAGAGCGAGACAGAGAGAGAAAGGGGTTCTGACCTCGGTCAGATCCTTTATTAACCTGGTGGAAGAGAAGACAAGGAGCCCTAAAGATCCCTCTGTGGTTTCCACTAAGGCTCAGACTATGGAGTCTATGGCAAATCCCATTGATCTGTAGTGTTCGGATCTCTGTCTGTCAATGGTTCAGGAGGAAGGGGTCAGCTTGCTGAGAGGACACCTTGGTTTAATATGGAACTCCTACAGTGGGAAACAGCTGGTGACACCATGTGTGGAGCAGTTTGTGGAGAGTGTCCTATAAATGAGAGTTAGTCAATAAGACCAGGCGGAACAGGGTAGTATCTACAGGATACAGGACACAGCGCCGAAAGGTCAGGTGAATCACAACGATATTTCAGGGGCTGTCGCCTGCAATGCAAACAAAGGAAGGGGTGTCGACACGCCACTGTGTCGAAAGAGTGAGGGATGCGGGAACATGGAGGGAACATGCGTCCATCTATTTGTTCTGTTCAGAGAGGATAGACACAGCAGCTAGATGGCTGAGGACATTTCCCATTGTGCTCCTGCTCCACACCACATATAATGTCATTCCTCAAGACCCTGTTGTTGGCTGCTATGATTTACTATCCTATGTCAAATGTCTCACAACGCCATACTATTAGCATATCATCGGATAATAAAATACCACATGCATGCTCACATAGAGTACTACCCCAAGGGATGAGCGCCATACTGATCATAGAGGGGGACCCGGCAGGCCCAGACAGCTCTATCTATATGAAGAATCTAAAGAGCCTTCTTCCTGTCCACTCCAACCAGCCCACTGGCACTGATGCGTGACTGCTACAAGCAAACAGAGAAGTTCCCCTAGAAGTGCCCAGGCTCTCAGACCCACGAGCTGGGCAGCAACTCCCCTCGATATGGCCCTCTGTCAGCAGCCTGTGTACTGTGAACTGTGTATGTGTGCATGTGCATGTGGTTGTGTGTTTGTGTACTGGGAGCTGGTTCAACCTTGGCCAATATGGCCCTGGGTCAATCTGAGCAGCCACACTGTCCTGGCCGTGCACCCATGGACAGACAAACACAGGGCAGCCAAGAGACCAGATCAGCAGTAAGCAGTAACCATGTCACAGCTCCCCAGATAAGTTCTATTTGGATAAGCATTAGAGAAGTCACCCAGTAGGGCAGGGTTCATCAACTAGATCATTTGTACTCAGTAAATTGACGCAAGAAGCACAAACAGATATTGTATTTGACAAAAACATAATCATTTCAAACCTTGATTACATTGGTACACAATCACATACAGTATGTCTTTCTATTTACCAGTGGAAATGTTTGGGAATAGATTTCCTACATTAAAATAATTTTGAGGTGAATTCCTGTAACCATGTGCGCTGAGAGTCGAGAAGCAACTTCAGGGAGTGAGTGTTTTAATAAAATAAATGGAACATAATACAAAACAAGAACCTCGAACAACACACAGACATGAAACAGAAACAATAACACCTCAGGAAAGGACCAAGGGGAGTGACAGATATAAGGAAGATAATCAAGGAGGTGATGGAGTCCAGGTGAGTGTCATGAGGTGAAGGTGCGCAAGACGATGTTGACAGGTGTGCGGGATAATCAGCAGGCTGATGACCTAGAGGCCGGAGAGGGAGTATACGTGACAATTCCTAGTGATTTTACAGTGTTTTATTTGGGGGGGCAAATAGAATCGGACACAGGCCGCCAGTTGATGATCCCTGTAATAGGGGATTATGGGGCTGGACCAAGGAAGAGGCCAGCCCCCCCTCTCTGACAGGGACATGCTCCACTATTGATATGAATTCACAACTGCTGCTAATAAACCTGCCATGGAGATGAACCCAGTCACAGGAAATACTGTATGAGGCTGTAGAAGGCTCCCAAGCACAACCGGAGATTCACTCAATGAAGTGCTTCATCTGACAAAGTGCCCTCATTCAGAAAGTACCTGTACATGAAATTCCCTGGTGGCTTCAAACTCCATACCAAAGTGAAACACCAGGCCAAAGAAACTAGTTGATTACACTGTAAAGTGAAAGAAAAAAATATTTAACGGATGCATGTTTTATGCAACGCGCACTTATGGGTAAAAACTAGCCTCTTCACCTCGCTGCCTCTGCGGATCCACAGAGATCCCAGCAGCAGATGTCTCCGTGTGAGGTTACCACTGTAGCTCTTTGGTGTGGAACAACTTCGGGATGAACGCCATCACCATCCAAACCTGCTGAATACCAAAGAGCATTGCCCTAATCTGTCAACACAAAACATTTACCTCACACTTTCTCTCACACTTTCACTCCTGCAGCCTCCCTGTGGATTTCCAGAAGGTAAATAAAGAGCCGATACAGAAAACTGAGTTTTTTATTTTACACTCCTGTTAGACAGTGATATGAATATTGAACAGAGTCCACGGTTAACATCTGATATTAAACTAACCAAATTATGGAATAATCAATTACCCACATTTATTCATTTCCCTCACAAAAACAACTCTGTCCTGCTAATAGGCAGTGTATATGAACATATTGTGCATGGCCCTGACAGATGTTCTTAATTAAAGTCTGCAGAAGGAGGAAATTCTCTTGAGGGCTTAAGTTTAAATTAGCTCAGGCTACTTCTGTTATTACACTAATACGTACTGTGCTGAAGGCTCCCAATTTCACACAGCCCTCTGAGCATTGTTGATTCTAAATGGACTTCTTCTTGCACTCCAAGCAAGCAAGAGTTTAGCAGTGAAATATATTGAAATACAATTGCCTGTAGATGATTTGAATAAAACCTCTTTATCGTTTCCCAATACATGGGACGGTGGGAAAGTACATTACGTATTAATGTTTTAAATACATCCATATATACATTACACACAGCTATAGGTAAATAATAAGGGGCAAATTAACATATTCTCTTGGCGGAGTGCTTTGAGTGAGATTGGGTACAACAGCTCTCCAAAACTTCAGAGGAAAGTGGCAGGTGGGGATAGGCATGCAAACCCAGTCTGCCACTCTGTCATCAAATTTAAATCACTCTCAGGAGCACAAGATCTCTCTCAAAATGATTTAGGGCCATTAAGTAGCTTCCCCCAGAGCGCCCATGGCTTAGGATTATAATATCTACACCCCATGTGTAAAAACCATGATCTCGCATCTTGAAAAATTAACCATGTTTGAAGAATTTCCGAGACGCACTCAGGGTGTCTTTGATAGTTTAAACCAAGCCTGTGATTCTGATGCAGACAGGCACACTTCCGCCATTATAAATCTAGATGAGAGAGAGAGAGAGGGAGAGAGAGAGAGAGAGAGAGAGAGAGAGAGAGAGGAGACCCGTAGGCACACTTCCTCCATTATAAATCTAGATAGATGAGAGCGAGATAGAGAGAGAGAGGGAGAGAGAGAGAGAGAGAGAGAGAGAGAGAGAGAGAGAGAGAGAGAGAGAGAGAGAGAGAGAGAGAGAGAGAGAGAGAGAGAGAGAGAGAGAGAGAGAGAGAGAGAGAGAGAGGAGACCCGCATGATTTTACCATTTTAATGACATGGCTTTCTGGATGGAGACACATTGGATATGTACATTATGCAGTGTGTGGTTTTCCTGCAGATCTGGAGGACCCGGCTGGATGTGATACTGTTCATTGCCTTAAGTTGTCCAGGTAAAAATATTCTGCAGCTGTTGCTGTAGTGCCGGATGACAAGTCACAGCACACGGGCATCTAATAAAGCCTAAGTCACTTCCCAACATGCAGCACACCGCAGGCTTTAACTACACACACCATTAGAAATCAGATACAGTGTCTAAGACACAACCTGCCTACAGAGATACTGTATGTTTAATGCAGGCGTGTCCTCAAGTTCCTCTTCAGACATTGACCTTCACTGGTGAGAGAAAACAACTTGGGCCAACTCCTCCACTCCTACTCGTTAACATGAATACATTAATATAAAACACTGTAGCCCTGCCAGTGCCAGTGACCTGTTCTTTAGGTGTGTTTACTCCACATTGACATCAGACTGCAGCGCTATAGATGACTGTAAATACGAATGTGAGATATGAAGGACTGTTAGTACACTACATTAAAAAGCTTATTTAAGATGGTGAGGAAATTACTTTTAAAGAACAACCAGGCATCCTCTACTGACGGGATAAGGTCAGTATCCTTCCAGGACACCCGGGTCAGGTCGATTAGAAAGGCCTGCTCGCAGAACTGTTGTAGGGAGGGTTTGACAGTGAAGAGGGGTGGTCGTTTGACCGCGGACCCATAGCGGATGCAGGTAATGAGGCAGTGATCGCTGAGATCCTGATTGAAAACAGTAGAGGTCTATTTGGAGGGCAAGTTGGTCAGGATAATATCTATTAGGGTGCCCATGATTACGGATTTTGGGTTGTACCTTGAGAGGAGCACATGGATGGAACACACCCTGATTTACTTATCTCTAAACTGTGCTGAGTGCTGACAGTACAGTGGTAAGAGGTATTTCTGAGGGAAAGGTTTCACACTCAGTCATTTGTAAGGATTTTGACATTCCCATGTCTGGAATCATCCAAACTAAAAGTGAACAGCAAGGTGCTTCAGAAATAACAGCCGAGGCAGCAGCAACACAGCAAAGAGTTGTCTTTGTTTATTTCTCCACTTAATGTTCTATTTTTGTGGTGCTTTTAATAAAGGAACGGTCAAATGAAAAGAGCACCCAGCCGGAGTCATCGAGATAATAGGATGTATCACGCTGTTCATTCTTCTTCTTCTGCTCATTGATGTCATCTGATTCTTTCCTGTGAACCTAATATCCCTGCAGGGTATATTGGGTAATTTTTGTTGAACTATTGAACCAATGTGGAAACTACTGAGTATGAATCTGATTAAAATACACAGAGAAATATATAACATGGGCTATGCAGCCTAGTAGTGTCCCACTGTCCCGCTAAGAATACATTACCATTTCAAATAAATATCACAATTCAAGACCAGATATCCAAACATCAACTGTTCCTAGGTTGTGAGGAGTGAGATGTCCTGTCGACCATCTTGAAAATGAAAGCCCAGTGTCTGTATAACTAGAGCCACACACACACACAGATGACAGGACTGAACGAAGCAGGAAGAGATGCAGTGAAATCCCTATGTTAGTTTCACCAGTGTAACTGGAGCTCTGTTAAAGAGCAGTGCATTCACAAGTAATGCAGTGATTTATCTGCTTTATAATGAGCAGCTGTTGTAGGAGACAATAGCCCTGCAGCGGCCTGCACCGAGGAAGGCGCTTTCAGCAGCTAATGAGGCTGGCCTAGGCTGAACCACTACTCCACTACCACCCTTACTCTCCCTACAGTACAGAACAGTACAGTACAGGGACAGAGCTCAGGAGTATGAAGGAGGGAGGGAAGGAGGGAGGGGAGGAGGGTCGGTGGCACAGAAACCTGAATCACTCAGTGAGAGAGAGAGCGAGAGAGGGCCCGGGTCCAACCACGATATATTTTGGTACGGCAAACAGAATTTGACAGAACATTATACCTCTATTTTGCTCAGACTGTATGCCTATGACATTTTGTAAAAGTGCAGTAGCATCTTAGAATGCAAAACAAGTGCATGTCTTGAGTAGAAATAATGTAGAGCTGGCTAAAACCTGCCGTTCCCTGGTGTGTTTTGCATCAACTGTTTCATTCTTGTGATATCCTGGTCATTTTTTAATAAGCCCATTGCAAAATATAATGCAGAACACACCTTGCATCATGCACCACCCTGGGTAGACTAGAAAAACATTCCCTTCTCCAAGTCAACGTACAGCTCAAATCAAAGTGTTGAGTTACAGCACTACCTATCTCCTACACCCACTGACCCCAATAGCAGAGGATGACTTGTCCAGCAATATACAAAGCCAGTTTAGCAGCTAGCCAGTGGAGGGGTCTGATAACTGGCCCGGTTCAGAGTAGGGATTTCCCTCCCTTCCTCCCAGCCAGCTGCTGAAGACTGTCTGTCACTCATTCACTCAGTCACCCTGCCTCCTCCTTCACACAGCACGAGAACCAAGCCAGTCCACTGCTCCACTTCCTGCAGCATGGATAAAACACTTAGCGAAGAGAACAGGACAGTTCCCAGCTCCCAGACAGCATGGGAAAACACAGTGAATAGAACAGGACAGTTCCCAGCTCTCAGAGCACTCTCCACACGTCTCCAAAGTGTCCAGAGTGTCCGTTTGACAGAGGTTGACAGTAATGCTGCTTCTGTATGTCAGAAAATTGTAGCAAAATGGATGGTGCCGTGTATGGTCCCTCTGCAATTAGAAGAGACCATACAGGCGTTGGTTGTACCATGTTCGCTGCAGAGGCTTTATAAATTGATGATGGGTGCTGCAGCATATGGTAGACGGCTGGGACTGGAGAGTGGTTATGAAATGCCCTTATCACTCAAGGAGCTCTGAGTGAAGACAGCCAGTCCAGTCCTCAGTTCACTGAGCCAATACAATGGAATAGAGAGGGATAAAGGAGGGAAAGTGAAAGAGGGTGAGTTCACCCCAGATTGATGGGAGAACAAAGTGGCAATCTGTCTAACTAAGCCTGTAATTTCACAGTGCAAGATAGGGGAGCGAGGTGAGCACTAGAAGTAATAAACTGATAATCCACGGTCTACGAGTGTGGGAATCGACATGTCCCAACTAGTAACACCAGAACCGCTAAAGCAGACTTTTTGGACTGCTCATTCATTTAAAACAATTATTACTCTGCCATTTTAAAAACCATCCTCTGTCCTTGACGTTTCCTAAATATGTCAATATAAAACACTGCCATTGTTAGAATCTTAATATCACTAACAGAACTGGAGTTATAACCAGTTTTATGAGGGCGCGAGTTTTCCTCCTCCTGACATTAGGGCCTGCCCTGCTACTCCCGACAGTGGAATGTGCCATGCCCAGTTGATAATCACCCCAATAATTGCCTCGAAACTGAACCTAAACTATATCTAAGCTAATTTCACTAACAGGTGAAATAAATGAAGTAAAGTATGATGGAGTAGATAAGTGAGGGGAAGCGAACGATGCAAAATTATGTAATCACCAATTGCGAATGAAGAACAGAGTAAGACATTTTATTATATTGGTATATTGTGACTATAATCTCAAAATGGTATGTACCCTATATCAGTCCAAAAAATCCAAGCAGTTTCATCAGCCTACTTGGAGTACACAGTGATAGCGTGTGTAATTTACAACTGCAAGAAGACCAAGATGAATGGATGCACAAGCTGCGTTAGTGCTGCTACAAGATCTGAATGAAAGTGACTACGATGGCGGGGAAGAAATTCACTTCTTAGGGATAGCCCCCCTTTTTTTAAATTTTCGCCTAAATGACATACCCAAATCTAACTGCCTGTAGCTCAGGCCCTGAAGCAAGGATATGCATATTCTTGGTACCATTTGAAAGGAAACACCTTGAAAACACTTTGTGGAAATGTGAATTGAATGTGGGAGAATATAACGTGGGAATGTGGGAGAATATAGTCACGACCTGACCTAAAACACCATAGAGAACCCAGAGGGCTCTGTATGGTCAGGGCGTGACAGTACTCCCCCCCTCCCCCACCCCCCCGGGCACCGGCACAGAGGAAGGCTCCGGCCATGGAGCGGGACTGAACACCGTGAACTGTAAACCGTCACTGGAAGCTCTGGACTGTGAACCGTCGCTGGAAGCTTTGGGCCGTGGACTGTCGCTGGAGGTTCCGGGCTGTAGACGGTCGCTGGAGATTCATGGCTGGTGACACACTCTTCAGGGCGAGTGCGGGGAGCCGGCACAGGATGTACCGGGCTGGGGAGGCGCACTGGAGGCCTGGTGCTTGGAGCCGGCACAGATTTCACCGGACTGACGACACGCTCTTCAGGGCGAGTGCTGGGAGCCGGCACAGGACGTACCTGGCTGGGGAGGCGCACTGGAGACCTGGAGCGTGGAGCCGGCACAGGTTGCACCGGACTGATGACACGCTCTTCAGGGCGAGTGCGCTGCAGAATACACCTAACCAACATCTCTCTCCGATATCCCTCCTACAATTGCTCCATCGCCTCCCAGACGTTCTCTGGCTCTCTCCTCGGCTCGGCCGACCACCCCTTGTGCCCCTCCCCCCCAAAAAATCTTGGGGTTGCCCTTGGGTTGTTTGTGGCCACGGACCCCGGCGTCGTTGCTGTCCTCCTATACTCCTTGGCGACTCCCGCCAAGGAAGGTTCTCGCATCCACCCAGAATTTCCTCCCATGTCCAACTCTCCTTAACCTTCTAGGCACGCTGCTTGGTCCTGTAGTGGTGGGATATTCTGTCACGTTCTTTGAACAAATAAGTGGACCAAGGTGCAGCATGAGTAGAGTTGCACATATTTATTACAGTGAAACTTCAAAACAACAAACAAGATTTAACGAACGTGCCATACGTAGCGCACATGGGCACTAAACAAAACAATATCCCACAACACAGGTGGGAAAAGGGACACACTAAGTATGATCCCCAATTAGAGGCAAAGGTCATCAGCTGCCTCCAATTGGGAACCATACTCACTCCAACATAGAAAATAAAACCTAGAAAAACCCCTAGTCACGCTCTGACCTAAAACAGCATAGAGAACCCCGAGTGCTCCCTATGGTCAAGGCGTGACAGTTGTTAGGAGCTCTCCTCAAACAATAGTATGCATGAGGACGAGTCACCTTTTGTTGAATGATAACTGTTGTCCAGTTGCAGACGAAGGGGGTGTAGACTTCGGCTAACACTTCAGCTTGCCTCGAGGGAAAAATGTTGTGTGCTTGAGCAGCCAAAGAAACCCTTGCCGAAGTCCAAAACTAACAAAGACGTCACAAAATGTTGTCATAATATATACATAAACTGTTCCGAACGGTTTTGGCTGGGAAGCATGCGGACGCCTTAAGACTTGCTGTTACAATTGGAACGCTCACTGCAGCATCCTGTGTACACGCTACACTGTTCTGTGTGGTGCAGCGTGTCACGCACAGAGTCTCGCTACTGTCAGGGAGAGATCTATCTGCTCGAACACCCTGCAACTCTCCTCTCAGTGGGTGATTGTCACGACTTCTACCGAAGTCGATGCCTCTCCTTGTTCGGGCGGTGTTCGACGTCGACAGTTTTCTAACCATCGCCGATCCATTTTTCATTTTCCATTTGTTTTGTCTCATTTTTCCACACACCTGGTTCTCATTTCCCTCATTATGTGTTGTGTATTTAACCCTCTGTTTCCCCCATGTCTTTGTGTGGTATTGTTTATCTGTTTCATGTATGCGCACGTATGTCTGGTTGCGCTGAGTTATGTCAACCCGTATTGTATTTCGTGTTCGTTGTGCCGTGTACTTTTGGTTTGCCTAAATAAAAGGCTTAGTTTGCTACCCACTATCTGCTTTCCTGCGCCTGACTCCCTTGCAGCAATTTACACATACCTGACAGTGACAATCAACCCCTGAAGGTTACAGAAGAGCAAGTCCATAAGGCATATATAACCTCATGGAAATTGTAGATCTACTTTCGAGTTATTTGTTTTTGGCCCCAACGTGTTGCTGTGAATGTTGGTCCCCATTCGAAGTCAACTTAATTACTATGCATGTCATGACGGTGAGTGCTGACAGCATTTGTGTAAGTTAATTAGATAAAAGCTTTTTTCATGATTGGCAAAAGTGTCTAAATGGGGGTATAGAACTTTAATTTCTCAGTCAATGTAAAAGCAGTCATTCTTGTAGTAATGACACTCATCTCCATATCTCTTTAATCAGTTCATTATGACATGCAATAATTGCTGGATACAAGTGACTTGGTTGATGCTCTGTGTTTTATTTAAGAGAATACTTCAAGTTGAGTAAACATTTTTGCCATTTAGCAGACGTACTTGTCAGAGCATTCAACTAAGTTTAGTAGGAAAAAACAACCACATACCACAGTTATTCCGAGTTACTCAGTATTTTCAGTTATTCCGAGTTCCTCAGTATTTTCAATATACTGAAGTAGAGACAGGACTGAATAAATAAATTGAGTAGAAAAACAACATAAGTTGAGCCGAGATAGGAAGAGTAAAGTGGGATGTTAAAACAACTTGAGATCTATTGAAGCAGTGACACAGACAGTTCCTGGTCCAGACTCCAATCACCTGCTAATGTTCAACACAACACCTGTTACTTCAGCAAACAGCTTGCTAGCTGACGCTCTGTCCCCTTGATGAAGAATGATTGAGCGCACATTCATTGTGCCTCATTGCACTTAAGAGGTTACAATTGACACACACGCATGCACAGACACACTCTGTCTCATGCACACACACACACGCGTGCACGCACGCACACACACACACACAGATGATTGGTTTTGTTCAAGCTCAATTACCCCAACCGCAAGGACATTCCACATTCGATATATATTCATCAAATCATAGTAAGCTGAAAACGGCATCAAATTCACATCAGATGGAAATGCAGTCTGAAGGAACTGGTGAAATCACTTAAGAAGCTAGGGGGCACTATTTTTATGTTCGGAAAAATAACGTTCCCAAAGTAAACGGCCTATTTCTCAGGACCAGATGCTAGAATATGCATATAATTGACGGATTAGGATAGAAAACACTCTACAGTTTCCAAAACTGTCAAAATATTGTCTGTGAGAAAAACAGAACTGATATTGCAGGCGAAACCCTGAGAAAAATCAAACCAGGAAGTGGGTTCTATTTTGAAAACTCCATGTTCCATAGCCTCCCATTGCTCCATTTAAAGGGATATCAACCAGATTCCTTTTCCTATCCCTTCCTCAAGGTGTCATCAGTCTTCAGACATAGTTTCAGGCTTTTATTTTGAAGAATGAGCGTGAACGACCACATTGCGTAAGTGGATAGGTGGGGGCTCTCAGAGTGAATTGTGCGCAAAAGAGAAAGGCGGCCATTGTTACTCCCGGTCCTAGTGAAAAGCCAACTGTCCCGGTAAATATATTATCGAATAGATATTTGAAAAATACCCTGAGGATTGATAATAAAAAACATCTGACATGTTTCTGTGGACATTATGGATATCATTTGGAATTTTTGTCTGCGTTGTTGTGACCGCTCATTCCGGTGGATTCCTGGGCATAACGCACCAAACTAACGGAGGTATTTGGATATAAAAATATCTTTATGGAACAAAAGGAACATTTCTTGTCTAACTGGGAGTCTCGTGAGTGAAAACATCTGAAGATCATCAAAGGTAAACAATTATTATTATTTTTTTAAAATTCACCTTTATTTAATCAGGTAGGCTAGTTGAGAACAAGTTCTCATTTACAACTGCGACCTGGCCAAGATAAAGCATAGCAGTGTGAACAGACAGCAACACAGAGTTACACATGGAGTAAACAATAAACAAGTCAATAACACAGTAGAAAAAAAAGAAAAAAAGAGTCTATATACGTTGTGTGCAAAAGGCATGAGGAGGTAGGCGAATAATTACAATTTAGCAGATTAACACTGGAGTGATAAATGATCAGATGGTCATGTGCAGGTAGAGATACTGGTGTGCAAAAGAGCAGAAAAGTAAATCAATAAAAACAGTATGGGGATGAGGTAGGTAAATTGGGTGGGCTATTTACCGATGGACTATGTACAGCTGCAGCGATCGGTTAGCTGCTCAGATAGCAGATGTTTAAAGTTGGTGAGGGAGATAAAATTCTCCAACTTCAATGATTTTTGCAATTCGTTCCAGTCACAGGCAGCAGAGAACTGGATGGAAAGGCGGCCAAATGAGGTGTTGGCTTTAGGGATGATTAGTGAGATACACCTGCTGGAGCGAATGCTACGGGTGGGTGTTGCCATCGTGACCAGTGAACTGAAATAAGGCGGAGCTTTACCTAGCATGGACCTGTAGATGACCTGGAGCCAGTGGGTCTGGCAATGAATATGTAGCGAGGGCCAGCCGACTAGAGCATACAGGTCGCAGTGGTGGGTGGTATAAGGTGCTTTAGTAACAAAGCGGATGGCTCTGTGATAAACTGCCTCCAGTTTGCTGAGTAAAGAATTGGAAGCCATTTTGTAGATGACATCGCCAAAGTCGAGGATCAGTAGGATAGTCAGGGTAAGTTTGGAGGCGTGAGTGAAGGAGGCTTTGTTGCAAAATAGAAAGCCGTTTCTAGATTTGATTTTGGATTGGAGATGTTTGATATGAGTCTGGAATTTAGAGGGTAAGTTTGGAGGCGTGAGTGAAGGAGGCTTTGTTGCGAAATAGAAAGCCGATTCTAGATTTGATTTTGGATTGGAGATGTTTGATATGAGTCTGGAATTTAGAGTTTACAGTCTAGCCAGACACCTAGGTACTTATAGATGTCCACATATTCTAGGTCGGAACCATCCAGGATGGTGATGCTAGTCGGGCGCAGGCGGGTGCAGGCAGCAAACGGTTGAAAAGCATGCATTTGGTTTTACTAGCGTTTAAGAGCAGTTGGAGGCCACGGAAGGAGTGTTGTATGGTATTGAAGCTCGTTTGGAGGTTAGACAGCACAGTGTCCAAGGAAGGGCCAGAAGTATACAGAATGGTGTCGTCTGCGTAGAGGTGGATCAGGGAATCGCCTGCAGCAAGAGCAACATCATTGATATATACAGAGAAAAGAGTCGGCCCAAGAATTGAACCCTGTGGCACCCCCATAGAGACTGCCAGAGGACCGGACAACATGCCCTCCGATTTGACACACTGAATTCTGTCTGCAAAGTAGTTGGAGAACCAGGCAAGGCAGTCATTAGAAAAACTGAGGCTACTGAGTCTGCCGATAAGAATATGGTGATTGACAGAGTCGAAAGCCTTGGCCAGGTCGATGAAGACGGCTGCACAGTACTGTCTTTTATCGATGGCGGTTATGATATCATTTAGTACCTTTAGCGTGGCTGAGGTGCACCCGTGACCGGCTCGGAAACCAGATTGCACAGCGGAGAAGGTACGGTGGGATTCGAGATGGTCAGTGATCTGTTTGTTGACTTTGCTTTCGAAGACCTTAGATAGGCAGGGCAGGATGGATATAGGTCTGTAACAGTTTGGGTCCAGGGTGTCTCTCCCTTTGAAGAGGGGGATGACCGCGGCAGCTTTCCAGTCCTTGTGGATCTCAGACGATATGAAAAAGAGGTTGAACAGGCTGGTAATAGGGTGGTAATAGGTGGTAATAGATTGCTTTTCTGATTTTACCTGATGCTAAGTGTACTTATTGTTTTGTCGAGCGATCGATAAACTTACACAAACGCTTGTATTGCTTTCGCTGTAAAGCATAATTTCAAAATCTGAGACGACAGGTGGATTAACAAAAGGCTAAACTGTGTTTTGCAATATTGCACTTGTGATTTCATGAATCTGAATATTTTCTAGTAATATTATTTGACTCTGGCTGATGACAATTATCCCGGATCCGGTTTGGGTGGTTCAGAGAGGTTAAGAGAGCTTGGAGATCATAGCAGAGGCCAGCTAATATGACCCTGGAGCTTAAGGCCCGAGCTCCTGCCTCATTGCAAATGCACAGCTAATTTGTAATTGAATATCAAAAAGTATGAATAGGGGGAAACATTCAATTATATTTCCGCCAGCGGAACTCGTTAATTAACCCCTCCAGTAGCACATTCTCCTTGCTGCTTAAAATGCTACCTAGCCCCACAGTGCACTTTTTCTTATTTTTCTGAGACTTGCTTGGAATTACAATTCTCCCCTGTTTAACACTTGGCTGGGCTCATATGCTGTGTTGTGCTTTACCCTGGGAGGAGGAAGAGATATGCCATATGCACTGCATATTTCTGTCAGACAGTCAGTGCTGAGTGGGGGAGGAGATGTGACACTTTTAAAAATGTACTTTTCTCATAAGGTCTGAGTAGCTGCATTCGGCAGTAGGGGGAAAGTAACCATGTTTCTGTTTACTGATGATATATGAGTACACAGGCCCGGGGACATGAGTACACACAGCACAGTGTGTGTGCATGCATGTATCCTTAGAGCATCTGATGAATTGTGGGGGCAAACGAGGCCAAAACATATTACACAAGTGTTCCACAAATATTCCTTGGGCCTCTACGGCCCTGCATTAGAGTAGACAAGTAAAATCAGTAAGGACGAGAGAAAATATTAATATCAAAAGCCCTTGATGGCCAAATGGGTTTATGTAATGTTAGGTGTGACGGCTGGTGTCTCCACAATTCTAGTGTTAGTGCTGCTCTGCTCCTGTCCTGGTCACATCAGGATAGAGTCATTACTTTGACCTAGTATGACTTCTCTTCTGAAGAGGACACGGAGGAGAAGGGAAATTGGGCAAATGTGGCCTAGCTGTCTTCACTAAATAATACCAAAATTTTACTCCAGTCAAAACCTCTCCTCTCCCATTCCCAAGGATGTGATATTAATATAATATTTGAACAGAATGTACTAGGTGAACGTACTAGACAACCAGTTCTTATAGCCTGTAGCCGTACCGTTATCCTACTCCTCCTCTGTTCTTCTGGTGATGTAGATGTTAATCCAGGCCCTGCAATGCCTATCTCCACTCCCATTCCCAGGCGCTCTCATTTGTTTACTTCTGTAACCGTAAAAGCCTTGGTTTCATGCATGTTAACATTAGAAGCCTCCTCCATAAGTTTGTTTTATTCACTGCTTTAGCACACTCTGCCAACCCGGATATCCTAGCCGTGTTTGAATCCTGGCTTAGGAAGACCACCAAAAACCCTGAGATTTCCATCCCTAACTATAACATTTTCCGACAAGATAGAACTGCCAAAGGGGGTGGAGTTGCAACTACTGCAGAGATAGCCCGCAGAGATCTGTCTTACTATCCAGGTCTGTGCCCAAACAATTTGGGCTTCTACTTTAAAAATACACCTTTCCAGAAACATGTCTCTCACTGTTGCCGCTTGCTGCTATAGACCACCTTCTGCCCCCAGCTGTGCCCTGGACACCATATGTGAATTGATTGCCACCCATCGAGCTTCAGAGCTCATGCTGTTAGGTGACCTAAACTGGGACATGCTTAACACCCCGGCCATCCTACAATCTATACTCCGCGGTCAAACGACCACCCCTTATCACTATCAAACGCTTCCTAAAACACTTCAGCGAGCAGGCCTTTCTAATTGACCTGGCCCGGGTATCCTGGAAGGATATTGACCTCATTCCGACAGTAGAAGATGCCTAGTTATTCTTTAAAAGTGCTTTCCTCACCATCTTAAATAAGCATGCCCCTTTCAAAAAATGTAGAACTAGGAACAGATATAGCCCTTGGTTCACTCCAGACCTGAATGCCCTTGACCAGCACAAAAACATCCTGTGGCTTACTGCATTAGCTTCGAATAGCCCCCACAATATGCAACTTTTCAAGAAAATTAGGAACCGATGAATATACACAGGCAGTTAGGAAAGCAAAGGCCAGCTTTTTCAAACAGAAATTTGCATCCTCTAGCACAAACTCCAAAAAGTTCTGGGACACTGTAAAGTCCATGGAGAATAAGATCACCTCCTCCCAGCTGCCCACTGCACTGAGGCTAGGAAACACAGTCACCACCGATAAATCCATGATAATTGAGAATTTCAATAAGCATTTCTCTACGGCTTGCCTTGCTGGCTACTGCTACCCCGGTCAACAGCCCTACACCCCCCACAGCAACTTGCCCAAGCCTCCCACATTTCTCTTTTACCCAAATCCAGATAGCTGATGTTCTGAAAGAGCTGCGAAATCTGGACCCCTACAAATCAGCCAGGCTAGACAATCTGGACCCTCTCTTTCTAAAATTATCAGACGGAATGGTTGCAACCTCTATTACTAGCCTGTTCAACCTCTCTTTCATATCGTGTGAGATCCCCAGAGATTGGAAAGCTGCTGCAGGCATCCCCCTCTTCAAAGTGGGAGACACTCTAGACCCAAACTGCTACAGACCTATATCTATCCTACCCTGCCTTTCTAAGGTCTTCGAAAGCCAAGTTAACAAACAGATCACCAACCATTTCGAATCCCACCGTACCTTCTCCACTATTCAATCTGGGTGCAACTCAGCCACGCTCAAGGTCCTAAACGACATCATAACCGCCATCGATAAAAGACAGTACTTTGCAGCTGTTTTCATCGACCTGGCTAAGGCCTTTGACTCTGTCAATCACCACATTCTTATCAGCAGACTCAACAGACTTGGTTTCTCAAATGACTGCCTCGCCTGGTTCACCAACTATTTCACTGGTCACCCCCAAAGCCAATTCCTCCTTTTGTTAGCCTCTCCTTCCAGTTCTCTGCTGCCAATGACTGGAACGAACTGCAAAAATCACTGAAGCTGGAGACTCATATCTCCCTCACTAACTTTAAGCACCAGCTGTCACAGCAGCTCACAGATCAATGCACCTGTACATAGCCCATCTGTAAATTTCCCATCCAACAACCTTATCCCCATACTGTTATTTATTTTGCTCCTTCGCACCCCAGTATCTCTACTTGCACACTCATCTTCTGCACATCTATCACTCCAGTGTTTAATTGTTATATTGTAATTATTTCTCCACTATGGCCTATTTATTGCCTTACCTCCCTTATCCTACCTCATTTGCACATTCTGTATGTAGACCTTTTCTTTTTCTATTGTATTATTGACTGTACGTTTGTTTATTCCATTTGTAACTCTGTGTTGCTGTTTGTGTGGCACTGCTTTGCTTTATCTTGGCCAGGTCGCAGTTGTAAATGAGAACTTGTTCTCAACTAGCCTACCTGTTTAAATAAAGATTAAATCTTTTTTTTTTTAAACAGACGCTTTTATACAAAACAACTTACAGTACTGTGAGAACATACATGAGAGCATACATGTTCCTATATGTGGTCCCAGCAGGAAATGTCATGACAGGTGTTGTATCATAGACCCGGATGTTAGAACAGCCATTTTGTCTGTCTTCTGCCAAACATTCCCTCATCTACATCCTCATTACTCTCAGTGTTTTCCATATATTTATTTTAGATGTATATTTTTCCCCTCTATCCTTGCCGCCATCTACAACAAATATGAAAACAAATAAAAATGTGGGATGGTACAATGTTTTCAGTGTAAACCTAAATTACTAAAATCAGATATAAGTACAAGTATAACGTCAGTTCATGCTGCAAGAGCTCTGAAAGGTTTGAGGACGTCCTCTGGATGTTGTCATAATAACTATGGCAGTCTATGGAAGGGGAGGAGAACCATGTGCCTCCTAGGTTTTGTATTGAAGTCAATGTACCCAGAGGAGGACGGAAACTATTGTTGTTGTCCTTCGGGAACACTATGGTGCCACCCTACAGAGTGCTGATGAGGCTACTGTAGACCTTCATTTTAAAACAGTGTTTTGAATAAATTATATAGTGACGTGAATATATTTAGTTTAGTTTTATCTGAAAACAATAACTTTTTAAATGTTTCATTATTTTTATGAAATTCACTGAGGAGGATGGTCCTCCACTTCCTCATCTGATGAATTCTCCACAACATAGCATAAGAACAAGGCATAACCTATGGCAAAATGAGTATACTTGCAGGAAATTAGCTTTAAACTGTAAAATGCTATCTCCGCTCCATGGCAAATCAGAAACATTTTGTCTCTGCTGCTAAGAACACACTTGAACAGTAAGTTAGCCTACTTTGTCTTTCTAGTTGAATGCTAATACATTGACAGGTTTTATATGCTTGATAGTTGACAATTTCCAAATTGAATAAGCCTAATCACAATGTAATAGCATACAGAATTAATTTAAATGTACTTAATTTGAAGCTTTGTTTATTTATATAGCATGAAAGCCTCCACTGCTAACTCAGGGTTAACCCAAACCATCTTGGACCTGAAGCACCCATCTCAGAAAAAGACAAAGACAGATAACCAAAGGTATCTTGGACTTCATTGCGACTTGGAGAAGTTGCCGCCACATACGAAATCACAGGATGTAAAAGGATTGCTGTGGTACACGACAATGCCGCAAACATGGTTTTGTGTGCAGATATTCTGGGGCAAGACCTCATCTGTCGCACTGTGACTGCAGCCAGACACCTCGTGCCTCATTTTAAGAATGGAGAAAAAGACAGTAAGGGACTAAATGAGAAACAGAAAGAACAAAAGGTGGTTGAACCCCTCCTGATCCAAGATGTTTCCACGCGGTGGAACTCTTCTCAGGCCATTAGAAAAGCTTCTGCTAGAACAGAGATAGCAAGTAACAGCAGTGCTCTCCGACGCAAACTACACCGGGAAAAATGTACTGAACCTTGATGTCATCACAGCGCAATGGAACATGGCAGAGGACATGTAGAATGTGCTAAAGCCTATAGTCAGCCTTACTGAGCTGAGGTCCGAAGAGCGTGGTGCAGCCAGAGGAGCCATCACCCGCTGAGGGAGACAGAGACTGTTCTACATCCATGGATGAAGAGGAGAAACCTTGAACGTGCTTCTACATCTGCATTGCTTGCTGTTTGGGGTTTTAGGCTGGGTTTCTGTATAGCACTTTGTGACATCGGCTGATGTAAAAAGGGCTTTATAAATACATTTGATTGAAATTTGATTGAAACCCGCACAAACATTTTTGAAAACAGACAAGGAGCGGGAGATAGAGATGGTCATGTGTGGAGATGAAGGAGAGAAAGAGGACCAAGGGGATAGCAAAGAAGAAATTAAGGGTTATCTCCAAGATACAGAACAAACGTCTATGCTGGACTGCTAGCTTGGTGGGGGGTAAATTAGGAAGCTGGCCAGAGCAGCGAAATACACATGGCCAAATGTAGGTGGACACCCGTTAAAATGAGTGGATTCAGCTATTTCAGCCACACCTGTTGCTGACAGGTGTATAGAATTGAGCACACAGCCATGCAATCTCCATAGACAAAACATTGGCAGTAGAATGGCCCATACTGAAGAGCTCATTGACTTTCAATGTTACACCCTCATAGGATGCCAGCAGCATACCACTGTGCATCCCACTGCTGGCTTGCCTTTGAAGCTAAGCAGGGTTGGTCCCTGGATGGGAGACCAGATGCTGCTGGAAGTAGTGTTGGAGGTCCAGTAGGAGGCACTCTTTCCACTGGTCAAAAAAAATTCATAACTATTGCAATGATTGGGGACATTACTCTGTGTAGGGTGCTGTCTTTCGAATGGGATGTTAAAAGGGTGACTTTACTCTTTGTGGTCACTAAAGATCCCATGGCACTTGTTGTAAGGGTTTTAAACCTGGTTTCCTGGCTAAGCTCTCAATCTGACCAGCTTCCAATTCACTCATTCTTCATCTCCCCTGTAACTACTCCCTAGGTTGTTGTTGTAAATGAGAAGAGAATGTATTCTCAGTCAATTTACCTGGTTAAATAACAAGTCAGTTGGTCAAATTTCAGCCCTGCTAGAGCTGCCTCTGTCAACTGTTATTGTGAAGTGGAAACATTTAGGCTCAGGGGTGAAGTGGTAGGACACACAAGCTCGCGTAGCGTGTAAAGATTGTCTGTCTTCGGTGCAACACCCACTACTGAGGTCCAAACTGACTCTGGAATCAACACCAATACAAGAACTGTAGTCGGGAGCTTCATGAAATGGATTTCCATGGCCGAGCAGCTGCACACAAGCTTAAAATTGCCAAGCGTCGGCTGGAGTGGTGTAAAGCTTGGCACCAATGGACTGGAATGGTAGAAATGCATTCTCTGGAGTGATGAATCACGCTTCACCATTTGGCAGTCCAATGAACAAATACGGTTTTGGCGGATCCCAGGAGAACTCTACCTGCCTGAATGCATAGTGCCAAATGTAAAGTTTGTTGGAGGAGGAATAATGGTCTAGGGCTGTTTTTCATGGTTCGGGCTAGGCCTCTTAGTTCCAGTCAAGGGAAATCTTAACGCTTCAGCATACAGTACAATGACATTCTAGATGATTCTGTGCTTCCAACTGTGCTTCCATTGTCATGTTTCAGCATGACAATGCCCCCGTGTACAAAACGAGCTCCATAACATGAATGGTTTGTCGAGATCAGTGTAGTAGAACTTGACTGGCCTGCACAGATCCCTGATCTCAAACCTATTGATGAATTGGAACGGCGAGCCAGACCTAATTGACCAACATCAGTGCCCGACCTCACTAATGCTTGTGGCTGAATGGAAACAAGTCCCCGGAGTATTGTTCCAACATCTAGTGGAAAACATTCCCAGAAGAGTGAAGGCTGTCAAAGCAGCAAAGGAGGGAACAACTCCCTATTACTGCCCATGATTTTGGAATGAGATGGTCGATGAGTGTCCACATACTTTTGGCCATGTAGTGTACATCTTCTCTATCCCAGCCACCTCGACTCCATCAGAGAGGATCTTTTCCAAGGCAGGGTTTATAGTCAATAAAACGAGGAGCTGCCTTCTGCCTGAAAATGTTGACAACCTGTCTCATAACTTGAAAAGATAGGGGAAGTAGGTTATTAAGTGGCAGTCCAGGTCTATGTGAGTAAGTAGGCCAGTCCGATACAGTTAAGCTATGATGCAGGCTACTACATTTCGGAAAGCGTGCATTGCCTATGTTTTTTTTTTTTAAGTAGCCAAGGCCTACACACGCCAGTTTACCTGGTTGTTGTGGTCAAGTAAAAGTATAGGCCTCTGTGCTGTATGATCAGGTTTTGGGGAAAGGGGAATGGGAAGGGAAAAATCAACAAATCAAAATAAAATGACATTCTCTCGACCAGCAGCCTTCTCCTGCTATGCAAAACATTTCTGTCTCTGTAGCATACAGTTCCCGACTCCTATACCATAAATGCTGCTGTGGGTGTGGGACGCGGCTGCTGCAGTGGCACTATCAAATGTGCTTAACTTAATCTTCAGTGAGCGCTTTTCCCCTCGTTGGATAGCGGGTAGGGTCGGAAAGGAGGGTAGGGTCGGGAACAGGATTTTTTCTTCTGGTTAACTTGATCTCTGGCTCCCACAAGTCATTTGTGTGTCTTAATTATTTAATTAAACAGTGAGCTTAAAGCATCAGACAAGCTCAGTGCATTTAGTTAATTTTATTAAAACACATAGGGTGCGTACACCAATCTATGAGTTGAAAGAACAGACTACTCTCGGTCAACCAAGAGTTTTTGGGGTCGGGGACAGCCCTAAAATCTTTGGCCGCCTATCCCCCCACTGCTGCTGAAAAAAATCCTAGGGGACTTGAGCCACAATATAAAATAAACAATTAGAGGCAATTAAGATTAAATTAAGCCAGCAAAGTGCCAGGCTGCTGGGATCGAAAAACGTATAAAGCCACGGGTAAAGATTGCCACGGTTGACTCCTCTTTACTTCACAGAGGACGGCCCGCCTTTCATCCCAGCTACTGTACTCTACCCACCACCAGAGCACTGGGGCGGCAGATTTCACTAATGCACTGTGGGGGAAGTTGGAAATGAAATCTTTAAATGAGTCAGATTGCTGCGGCTGCACCGAAGAACAGATGAAGCCAACAGGGAGCAAGTAGGGCTTTCGGAGAGAATAATTGCGAAAGCGCCTTCAATCAATTAAAGGGAAAGATTAAAAGAAAAAACAAATGTACTTTCTGCAAAGGTTTACTCAATCAATGATTAAAACAAATAGACAATTAACCTGTGGGTCCACATTGAAATGGATGATAAGATGCGGGTATAGACTCAGACTGGTTACTTAAAAGACTCCCTGCTCTCTCTGGCTTGACATACAGATTTAGGGTGTGTCCGACATGGTAACCTATTCCCCATAAAGTAGGGGAATAGAGTGCAATTTCAGATGAAGCCATAATTTCAACCCCTGCATGGAGAGTGAGTGGGTACCATCTGGAAACTCAAATACAGTATCATATCTGTTCATATGGCCATCTGCTTCATTCAAGAGTACTCTATTGACAATGTGTACTTTATGTGACTAAGACAGCCCTAGAGAGGCATAGAACGAGACGTTTTGTTGACGTTCTAAAGAACATAACTCACCAAGGTTAATGCACCGAGGGACGTTACACAAGACCTAAGGCGTCCAATCAGCATGCAACTTTAATACGAAACTCTCTGCCATCATTTCTCCCAGCTCATGCAGTGAAAAAGCCTCAGTTCATGTAAGGTGAGGTACAAAATGGACTGAAGTAATCTAAAGTGCAGCACAAAAGAGTGAGAGTGCAGTGTGTCTCACTCCACTCTGATTCAAGTCTCATCCTGAAAATTATGGCTTTCAGCTATCTGATCTGTTTCACTTCATCAGACCTTTAACCTGGTTTCAGCCCATTGGCTGGATTACAGACCTTGTTTACATTCAGGACGGAGAGAGGAGAGGCGGGGAGAGGAGAAGGAAGGAGAGAAGAGAAGAGGGGAGGATAAGAGAGGAGAGAAGAGAAGGTTGTTTAGCCAGTCATAGGCTGTACACAGTCAGTCCAGGGTGTTACTGTGTTCAAACCTCCTACATTTTCTGGCCCACATGCTCCCCAAACGCCACAAAGCAGGCTAAGGGCATAGTACTTATTTATCATTGCTGCTTTCGGGAGATGAGCTCAAGTTACATTTACCAACACAGAACTGTGAAAAAATGTGCATTCAAATAGGATGCAAGGTTCTTTGAATGTTTTACATAGGGATTTATGTAACCAAACTCTGGGTAGTTGGAAAAGGACAGTCCACTATCTCAAGTGTATCAATTTCCCTGAATAACATTCAACATGTAATAACACACTTAAAAATACAGGAAACCAGGTACAAAAGCAAACCCTTGACATATATGCACTGATTTTAATCAAAGGATATAGCTATCCCTGAGCATCATAAATGCTTAATGTTCAGGCCTTCCCAAAGACTGAGCAAACATATCAATAACAACCCATGTACTTCACACAAAACATTTTTTGTAAGTTCTTGTAAAAAAAAGAAGAAATCCTTCAAATATTCTGGACTGGATTCACAGGCAACGGCCATACCTAAGAATCATCAATGCTTAATGTTCAGGGGCCAGGGCAAAAACTGGGCAAAACACATCACACAAATTATTTTATTACTAGTTCACACACATATGTGCGCACTTGCACACACACACACACACACACACACACACACACACACACACACACACACACACACACACACACACACACACACACACACACACACACACACACACACACACACACACACACACACACACACACACTGCAGGCTAAAAGGCGCAGAGTTGACACTCCTCCATGGAATGTGAGCTGCAGTAGTGCTCCAGCTGTCGGTGTGCCGTGACAGAGAGAGAGAGAGAGCTGTGTGATGAAAGAACCAGAGAACTGCTTCAGCACAGGGGAAATGAAGTCCTAGCAACCCTGCAAAATTATCCATCAAGAGACGCCTCTCATCAATTCACCTCACTCTATTCCCCATTTACAGCGGGAGGGAGTTACGCAGTGAGTTTCTTGGGTGGGAGGGAGGAAGGAAGGGAGGGAGGAGAAGAGTTCAAGAGGACCCCCAAGGCTGGAGATACAGGAGAGGAGAGATTGACATGAGAATCAGGAACTGTAAAAGGTGTTCATTTTTAACTACAGTACGCAGCACTGAAACAGTAGACTTGACATGGGAAATAGAATGAGTCAATTTGACCATTTTAGATTATACAGTAGGAATTCATTCATAGATATATTCTGCAACTATGTACATTTAATCAATTTACATGACAATCATATAGAGGTCCTCACTTTCTGAAGCCCTGACTCTTTAAAAGGGATACGGCAAGATTCTGGCAATCAATTAATCTGACTGTAAGTAGAAAAACGGCTTAATTGCCGAATCTCGCAGTTACCCTTTAACCAGTTTGAGGCAGAGAAGAGATAATGTATTTATGTGTGTGTGTGTGTGTGTGTGTGTGTGTGTGTGTGTGTGTGTGTGTGTGTGTGTGTGTGTGTGTGTGTGTGTGTGTGCGTGTGTGCGTGTGTGCGTGTGTGTGTGCGTGTGTGTGCGTGTGTGTGTCAAATGAAACATTTTCGATGAACAAAACAAGCCCTCCCATTGCTGCTATTGAAATCAAGGTCAAAAGACTGAAAAAAAGACTGAAGCTCAGTGGAATTAATCCCAGGTCTGATTCATCTTCAAAAGCAGTGCTTTGGAAAATGTAGTTTATCTTTCCGGAGGAGTTATTCCTTTGAGAAATACAGTATATGCTATCCTGATCACAACCCTATCTCCAGGCATGACTGTTCGCAACATGGGGCGTGGATGAAAATCAGACAAAAGCAGACGAGTGCAGCAACAAAAAATGAGCTGAATGCACAAAGCCATGAACAAGGACCTATTTTCCATTAATATCTAGCTATTAGAGAACAGAGGCAAGCTCTTAGTGTGGGAGACACCTGTGTAAAATCTACTGTTGTATATTATGTTATAGTGTATTATATTGCACTTTTGAAATAGCATGAAACCCAGGTTGCATCTCAAATGACACCCTATAGTGCACTCTTTTTGACAAGGGCTCTTGTAGACTACTCTCTGGTAGTCTACTCTCTGGTCAAAAGTAGTGCACTATTTAGGGAATATGGTACCATTTCGGACGCAACAATTACCTATATGGAATACAGTTTCGTAACGAAGGGAGCAAATAAGGTAAATGTAGCTACTATGTACCATTCTGGATCACTTCTGAGTAATTACAGGAGTCGACCCACAGTGGGCAATTTAAGTAGATCTTATTAGGAGCGAAGCAGGACGTTTAACTGATGAAACCTCTAAACTGATGAAACAATAAACTAATGAAATATCCCTGGCTCTGAATGCTTTCTAATGAACTGAGATGAATGGGAGCAGCTCACCAAAACATTAGCTATACTGAGTCAGCGGCTGGCTCACAAATATGTGAGACTTGTGTAGAGACTGAGGACAAATTCAGGGGAGGGTTGCGAGAGCTGGCTGTGGGAGACATGCAAAGCCCCTGGCTGATACGGAGTCTGTGAGAGTTGATGTTACGGATACAAGTATCCTGTGTGTCTGTTTTTCTTTTCTCTCCTTCTCCCCTCACAGGTGGAAATCATCACTCCCCAATCAGTCACCAATCAGTCACCAATCAATCATCAATCAGAAGACACACCTCTCCTGTTTCCTACCCAATCACAGTTCCTTTCCCTTGGTTTAAAAACCCTGTCAGTTGTTTGCTCTAGAGCTCAATCTTTCTGGTTATGCCATATGTCTGTAGATCGCTCTGTTTCACTCGTTCCTACTATGTCTCTCTATCTCTCCCTCTTTATGTATTGAGCTATCTTTTGTTTGAGCACCTCCATATCACTTTGTCCTCACCTGTGAGTATTGTTTTTGGATATGGTGTTTGAGTGTTTGTTTGATGGTGGGAAAAGGGGGAACCAAGACAAGTTGCCCATGGGCATACACTACCCGTAGGTAAATTTTGTTACATACACTAGTTAGAATGGGGCAGACCACTCCCTGTATTTTTGGTTAGTTAATCAGCTGTTGTTAAAATAGGCTAGTCTAGCTTAGGGGTGTTTTTGGATGCTTATTGTTTCTTTCCTTGGGTCCAGCTCAGCCCCTTTTCCTGCTTCCCCCATTACCGCGTGTTTTCCAATAAACCCTGAGTTTGATGGTAATTTAGTTGTCTGTGGTTATTTCATTCTCACTCTTACTTTTTCACTATTATAATTTGCATGAGTTATGTTACGGGTCTCGTTACCGTCGGGCCAAAAGGGATTCGTAACAGTTGAACATGACTGCTCTGTGGAGGTGGACCATCACCACCATGAACCCCGCCCTGCGCAACTGGGTTCTGGACTTCCTTATGGGCTGCCACCAGGTGGTGAAGGTAGGCAACAACACCTCCACTATGCTGATCCTGAACACAGGGGCCCCTAAGGGGTGCGTGCTCAGCCCCCGCCTGTACTCCTATTTACCCATGACTGCAGGGCAACACATGCCTCCAACTTAATCATCAAGTTTTCAGATGACAACAGTGGGAGGCCTGATTAGCAACAACGACAAGACAGCCTACAGGGAGGAGATGAGGGCCCTGGCAGAGTTGTAAAAGGGAAAATTACCTCTCCTTCAATGTCAAGGAGACTTCAGGAGATTGCAGCCCCCATTCACATCGACGGGACCGCAGTGGAGAAGGTGGAAAGCTTGAAGTTCCTCGGCGCACACATCACTGACAATCTAAAATGGTCCAACCACACACACAGTGTGGTGAAGGCGCAACAGCACCTCTTCAACCTCAAGAGGCTGAAGAAATTTGGCTTGGCCCCTAAGACACTCACAAACTTTTACAGATGCACTATGGAGAGCATCATGTTAGCCTGTATCACCGCCTGATACGGCAACTGCACCATCCGCAACCGCAGGGGTCTCGAGGGTGGTGCAGGCCAAGAAGATCATAAAGGACCTCGGCCACCTGAGCCACGGTCTGTTCACCCCAAAATCATCCAGAAAGCGAAGTCAGTACAGGTAGACTGAAAAACAGCTTCTATCTCAAGGCAATCAGACTGTTAAATAGCCATCACTAGCCGGATTGCACCCAGTACCCTGCCCTGAACCCAGTACTATGCCCTGAACATAGCATACTGTCACTAGCTGGCTACCACACATCCCTGCACCTTAGAGGCTGCTGCCCTAATTAGACATGGAACACAGGTCACTTTAATAATGGAACACTGGTCACTTACCCAATTAATATGTACAGTCGAGGTCGGAAGTTTACATACACTTAGCTTGGAGTCATTAAAACTCATTTTTCAACCACTCCACAAATTTCTTGCTAACAAACTATAGTTTTGGCAAGTCGGTTAGGACATCTACTTTGTGTATGACACAAGTAATTTTTCCAACAATTGTTTACAGACGGATTATTTCACTTATAATTCACTGTATCACAATTCCAGTGGGTCAGAAGTTAACATACACTAAGTTGTAAAAAGAATTGTAGACCTCCTAAAGTCTGGTTCATCCTTGGGAGCAATTTCCAAATGCCTGAAGGTACCACGTTCATCTGTACAACAATACTACGCAAGGATAAACACCATGGGACCACGCAGCCGTCATACCTCCCAGGAAGGAGACGCGATCTGTCTCCTAGAGATGAACGTACTTTGGTGCGAAAAGTGCAACTCAATCCCAGAACAGCAGCAAAGGACCTTGTGAAGATGCTGAAGGAAACAGGTACAAAAGTATCTATATCCACAGCAAAAGGAGTCCTATATCGACATAACCTGAAAGGCCTCTCAGCAAGGAAGAAGCCACTGTTCGAAAACTGCCGTTAAAAAAAAATAGAACTGTTTGACCATAATGACCATCGTTATGTTTGGAGGAAAAAGGGGGAGGCTTGCAAGTCAAAGAACACCATCCCAACCGTGAAGCACGGGGGTGGTAGCATCATTTTGTTGGGTGCTTTGCTGCAGGAGGGACTGATGCACTTCACAAAATAGATGGCATCATGAGGCATGAAAATGATGTGGATATATTGAGTATCAAGACATCAGTCAGGAAGTTAAAGTATGGTCGCAAATGGGTCTTCCAAATGGACAATGACCCCAAGCATAATTACAAAGTTGTGGCAAAATGGCTTAAGGACATCAAAGTCAAGGTATTGGAGTGGCCATCACAAAGCCCTGACCTCAATCCCATAGAACATTTGTGGGCAGAACTGAAAAAGCATGTGTGAGCAAAGAGGCCTACAAATCTGACTCAGTTACATCAGCTCTGTCAGGAGGAATGGGCAAAAATTCACCCAACTTATTGTGGGAAGCTTGTGGAAGCCTCCCCAAAACGTTTGACCCAGTTAAACAATTTAAAGGCAATGCTACCAAATACTAATTGAGTGTATGTAAACTTCTGACCCACTGGGAATGTGATGAAAGAAATAAAAGCTGAAATAAATCATTCTCTCTATTATTATTCTGACATTTCACATTCTTAAAAATAAAGTGATGATCCTAACTGACCTTAGACAGACAGGGAATTTTTACTAGGATTAAATGTCAGGAATTGTGAAAAACTGAGTTTAAATGTATTTGGCTAAGGTGTATGTAAACTTCCGACTTCAACTGTATATACTTTATTATAGTCAAGTCTATACTATTCAACTATTGATGTACATATACTATTCTATCCACATTCTTCAGATATACTATATATTCTATGCACATACTGCCCATACTGTCTGTACATCACATATATACAGTACCAGTCAAAAGTTTTAGAACACCTACTCTTTCAAGGGTTTTTCCTTATTTGTATTATTTTCTACAATGTAGAATAATAGTGAAGACATCAAAACTATGAAATATCGCACATGGAATCATGTAGTAACTTATATTTGAGATTCTTCCAAGTAGCCACCCTTTGCCTTGATGACAGATTTGCACACTCTTGGCATTCTCTCAACCAGCTTCATGAGGTAGTCACCTGGAATGCATTTCAATTAACAGGTGTGCCTAGTTAAAAGTTAATTTGTGGAATTTCTTTCCTTCTTAATGCATTTGAGCCAATCTGTTGTGTTGTGACAAGGTAGACGTGGTATACAGACAATAGCCCTATTTGGTAAAAAACCAAGTCCATTTTATGGCAAGAACAGCTCAAATAAGCAAAGTGAAACAACAGTCCATCATTACTTGAAGAAATTAAGGTCAGTCAATTTGGAACATTTCAATAACTTTTTGCAGTCGCAAAAACCATCCAGCGCTGATGATGAAACTGGCTCTCATGAGGACCGCCACAGGAAAGGAAGACCCAGTGTCACCTCCGATGCAGAGGATAAGTTCATTAGAGTTACCAGCCTCAGAAATTGCAGCCCCAATAAATACTTCACAAAGTTCAAGTAACGAACACATCGCAACATCAACTGTTCAGAGGATACTGTGTGAATCAGGCCTTCATGGTTGAATTGCTGCAAAGAAACCACTACTAAAGGACACCAATAATAAGAAGAGACATGCTTGGGCCAAGACACACGAGCAATGGACATTAGACCGGTGTAAATTTGTCCTTTGGTCTGATGATTCCAAATTTGAGATTTTTGGTTCCAACCGCCGTGTTTTATGTGAGACGCAGAGTAGGTGAATGGATGATCGCTGCATGTATGGTTCCCACTGTGAAGCATGGAGGAGGAGGTGTGATGGTGTGGGGATGCTTTACTGGTGACACTGTCAGTGATTTATTTAGAATTCAAGGCACACTTAACCAGCATGTCTACCACAGTATTCTGATTTATGTTTCTATGTTGGCCAGGTATGGTTCCCAATCAGAGGCAGCTGTTTGTCGTTGTCTCTGATTAGGGATCATATTTAGGCAGCCATTTCCTATTGTGCTTTGTGGGATCTTGACTATGCCTGTTAGCACTATTGTTAGCGGCATGTTTTGTTTTGAGATTTATTGTTTTGTTTTGCTGTGAGTTTCACCTAGTAATGAAAAGATGTGGAACCCAGATCACGCTGCGCTTTGGTCCACTCATTATAACGATCGTGACACATATGTGTTATTTCATTGTTTCTACAATGTAGAAAATAGTAAAAATAAAGAAAAAAAGTTGAATGAGTCGGTCTGTCCAAACTTTTGACTGGTACTGTAGATGCATTGTTGGAGCTAGGAACACAAGCATTACGCTACACCCGCATCCACATCTGCTAAACATGTGTATGTGACCAATACAATTTGATTTGACAGTACACACCACGGTGCTCTTCTCCTGCTCACACAGCAGGCTCACACAGAGACCCAGGAGGAAAGATTCAAACAAGCAAACACATAAGTCAGACAGGGGCAAAGTAATGACTCTATCCTGATTTGGCCAGGACAGGAGCAGAGCAGCACTAACAGTAGAATCATGGAGACATTGGATTGATATCACATGTCTACTTTTTAGATTTTGCTTGTCTAAAGCTGGGCCTCATGGGCCCAAGGAACATTTGTGTAATGTGTTTGACAGTGAGAAACGTAACTTAATTTGCCCTTGTTTGCGCACATGCACACACGCACGCACACACACACATGCGCGCAGGCCCCTTGTCTCAGAGCACTGTATGTGAAATGAGCATGTACAATAAAAGAGAGGAGCAGAAATAAGACCTTTAATAGGTAACCACTGACATGAGATATTGCCACGCCAATACCTGAGACTGCAATTCAATGCAAATGATCCAACCATTTTTGTAAATTACAATCATTTTCCCCTTTCATTAATTTATATAATGTCACCTCTGTGCATACTGTCTAATGGGACTGTAACAAACAACAAGCAGCCAGGCAGGCACAGACCTGTGGTAATGGAAACCTATCAGCAGCAGTCTTAGGCTAAATGGGACAGTAATCAATTTGGAGTATTTTTTAAATGTCTCAGGCTTTTCTGTACTGAATCTACTTGTAAAGCTACTGCTTTATGTTTCTCCATTGGAGTTGTGGGCCTATTGGATATCTGTGGGTTGTTTCTGTGGACTTCATAAGGAATGTAGATAGGAGTTTCTAGCACGTACCAGTCATTTTAAAAAGCACCCATGCTCCATCCATGTGAAGTCAAGGAATTGTGTTCAAATTGAATTACATAAAACATCCATTTTAGTCAACAGACTTCAATAGCCCTGAAAGGCGAGAACAAAGTGTGGTTTTGACAACCGTCTGAAAACCAGCTGGACACACACAGCACGGCATCAGATCTCTAACAAAGCATGCATTTAACACTAAAAAGTTACAGCCTGGTGTCTAGCTTGAACTTTTACCCCACATTCTTAGAAAAAAAGGTGCCATCTAGAACCTAAAAGGGTTCTTTAGCTGTCCCCATAGAACCCTTGAAGAAACCCTTTTTTGTTCCAGGTAGAACCCTTTTGGTTCTAGGTAGAACCCTTTACACAGACAGTTTTACATGGAACTCAAAAGAGTTCTCCCTGGAACTAAAATGGGTTCTACCTGGAACCAAAATGGGTTCTACCTGGAATCAAAAAGGGTTATTCTATGGGGACAGCTGAATAACCTTTTTTTCTACGAGTGTAACCCCTATCATGATCTGTGTGTGTGTGTGTATGTGTCGAGCATGGGGTAGACCTGTTATAGTGCTGTACAGACAGACAGGAAGACAGACAGAAAAACACTCCCATGCATACTGCAGACAGCAGACCAGTCAAAGCCCAGTTTAAAGCCATTCTGCAGGTAGACTATATAAATCAGCATTCAATGTGACCAGACAGACAGGCCCACCTGCCATCATAATACCCCCCCCTCTGCTCTGTCTTAAACCTGGCTGGGCCGCTCACTATAGTCGCTAGGCTGGGGATGTCATCCTTGCAAATAAAAATACACCAGTTTATGGGTCTAATGCAGACGTCAAGGGCATTGTGCCTTTGATTTACAGCTAACCTATTGCTGCATTGTGAAGTTTTAGGGAGGAGTGGCTGTTTCATATATTGATGAATACTCTTCTGTAGGACCAGATCAATTCTAAAGGACACCGTAGGGGCTAGGAGCTGTTGTGCACGTTGCGACAGACGGGTACAACCATTACTTATAAAAACATTACATTTGTTTTATCAGCTCTCGACAAGAAACAAATAAAATATTCACGTCTCTTTTCTTAAAGGTAAGAGTGGAAACTCAGAAAAGGACTTTTGTTCTGTTTGAAAAGCATAAATTAACTAGCGCACCTGGGTTTGAGGATGATGTGATGTGACGGGTAGGGGAGTAAGCTCTAACAACATCTCCAAGCCTTTCTTCTGAACAGCTGTGCTTTCAATTTCAATTCATAAGCCAGCTGATTGCATGATGGAGAACACATACTTAGCAATTGCCTGCTGAGAAAGAGTTATTCATTCCCTCTCGAACATCTCCAGGGGAATAAGAACACACCTAAATGTGTTGGTAAACACAGGGGAACAAACAGGAGAGGAACCTTGGATAGTGTTGCATCTAATTTAACAGTCAACACCTCCTTCTGTAGTCACAGAAAGCTGCATTCAGTAAGTGTGCCTTTTGTAGTTCGCTTAGCTCAGCTATCCCTGATAATCATGCTTCTAGTTTAATGTCATAACATGCTGTAATCCTCTTAGGCTGGTAGATGATCCGCAGACAAAGGGAGCCTAGCCCACCCACCATCCAAACCCCCCCTCCCCGGACACCAACAGACCAGAACCTCTCAGAGTAGGTACTGTACTGTGGGTGGGGTAGACAGACAGTCCCCCCCCCTTCCCTGCCCCATAATCTCCATATTCAAAGCTGACTGTACTGTATAAATCCATCCGGGCGGGCGTTGAGAGGTTCTCCTCTATAGAATGGATGCTGGAGGACAGTAACAGTCCATCTCAATTTATTCCATCCCCCTCCCCTTTGGCACTACCCTTTCAATGTCTGGATAGGAATAAACCGTTTAGTGGTGGAGCTGCATTACAATTATTTTGCTTACACCTTAAAGATCTGTAAACACCGAAGGCCAAGACAGAGGGGTGAGGAGTAAATTGGGACCTGCTGGGACTCTGTATACATCTTGGGTAAAAGGTGGTCCCTGATCTCACATCATTGGATATATAGGCCTGCCACCTGTCTGATTGTCACATAGGCCTTTTATACTGTCAGAGTAGTACAATCATTTGTTTTAATTTAGAATGGACCATTATCATGCACATGTCTCGAAACAGGGGCAGCGGGGAAAAATACATGTCATCTATCCACTTACATAGCAAATTGAGGAGACTTTTCCCTGTAGTTCATTTTCATGCCAGCCAGGTAGGCTATAAAGAAAAGGAATGTGCTTAATGTTAGCTTAGTATTAGGAATGTTGAGAAATAAATATAGGAGGCCTAGCCTTTAGAAAGCTGATGGGAGCCTCCTATTTTTAATAGAGGTCATCACTCTGTTTATCACACAATTGCATAGCCTATAGAAATGTTGAGCAACATGAGCTCATGGGCTCTTATTAAGTGTTTAATTAGATTTTCGATTACATTTGCATTGATATCAAAGTGATTAGAGGGAAATAGAGTGCTGAGTACCAGGCAGTTAGCAAGTTTGGTAGGCTACTAATGACCATCAGCAGCATCAGACCTTGGAGTAGCCTAATTACCGTGACTAAATAGGCACGTGGAATTTGACTGGCTTCATGACTCGTGACCGCCGGTGTGGCGGTAATATGGTCACCGCAACACCCCTACGCCTGGCACATCCTACCATACCCCATTCAAAGGGACTAAAATGTTTTGTCTTGCCCATTCATCCTCTGAAATGCACACATACACAATCCTTGTCTCAATTGTCTCAATACTTAAAAATCCTTTCTCCTCCCCTTCATCTACTGAGTGAAGTGGATTTAACTGGTGACGTCAATAAGGGATCATAACTTTCACCTGGTCAGTCTATGTCATGGAAAGAGCTGGTGTTCTTAATGTTTGGTACACTCAGTATGTATATACTGAACAAAAATATAAACGTTACAGTTCATATATGAACATCAGTAAATTGAAATAAATTCATTAGGCCCTAATCTATGGATTTCACATGACTGGGCAGGGCATAGGTCCACCCGCTTGGGAGCCAGGCCCACCCACTGGGGAGCCAGGCCCACCCGCTTGGGAGCCAGGCCCAGCCAATAAGAATTATTTATTTCCCCACGAAAGGGCTTTATTTCAAACATAAATACTCCTCAGTTTCATCAGCTGTCCGGGTGGCTGGTTTCAAACGATCTCGCAGGTAAAGAACCCGGATGTGGAGGTCCTGGGCTGGCATGGTTACACGTGGTCTGCGGTTGTTAGGCCGGTTGGATGTACTGCCAAATTCTCTAAAATGACGTTGGAGGCAGCTTATGGTAGAGAAATCATGCAAATCTCTGGCAACAGCTCTGGTGGACATTCCTGCAATCAGCATGCCAATTGCACACTCCCTCAAAACATGATACAATGGAAGGTACAGCAGATTGGATAATGTTGGATCACAAATATGTAAACTATTATTGAGGGATATTTATTGAAAGTAATGTCAACATACCATATTTTTTGAAGGACATTGACATGATATCCAGAGAAACAATACCAGATACAGTAAATGGTATATCGCTTGATATCAAATATGTAACCTATTACTGTAAGCATAAAAGGAGAGATAAGACTGTGAGTATGATCAGGTTGACTGTCGGTTTACATCTAAGGAACATTGTAGTGTTAATAGAGCTGCCTCAGCTGCGGCCTGGGCGCCATATAGGGTGTGATCACACCATCAATGTAGACATGGGTATGATTCTTGTCCAGTGATAAGCTCTGACTGAATTATAGGAGGCAGCGCAGGGCTGGGGACAGAAGGGCAGAAGACAGGATGTCCCACACACACATACAAAGAGAGTCAGATACTCAGACACACACAGTGAGAGAAAGCCCTGCTTTGGGCCCTCCGATGGCTTGACAGAACAGAGGGCACCTATATGACAAAATGCCACAGCTAAAACCCTCACCACCGCTCTGCTCCGGCCCAGCATATTAAACCCCTCTCTCTCTCTCTCTCTCTCTCTCTTACTCACTCCCCAGCGGCCCGGCGACACACATATCTGCACGAAAACCTGGACATAATCCCTCAATGCCTGACACACAGCTCTCTAAAGGATCACAGATCAGACTGTTTTCATTTAATGCACTTTCAAAAAGAGTCGTGCTGCATTTGGATTAGTCTGTCCATGATTATGAGATACTAACTTTTAACTGAATACCAGGAAAGCCAGGATCAACGGATACACAACGGGTGAGACGTCAGTCAGCTGTAAGTGTAATGATGGTGCTTAAAATGTATTACATTAGAAAAAGTACTGCCATACCCTGAGAAAGCTCTGGTTCATTGCCGGAGTTGGCAAACTGGTGGGGCTGGTGCTGGTGATAAGACAAGAGACATTCGTAATCCTTGTACTATCCTTGTTCCTCTCTCACTAACATCTATCATCAATTAGTTAATTTGTTGAACTTGTCTGTGTAAGGCCATTAGAAGCTAACCTGTAACGCTCACTAAACCCTATAAACGTCTTAACTTTTGAACTCTCTGGAAGCATACAATCTAAATATCCAGGATGAGGACCCAGGACGATTAAAAAAAAGGATAGTTGTCCAAACATTTCCTCCAGTCTATGTCGTTTCAAACTTTTTTTTGTTCACTGAAACATGCAAAAAATTCCTGCTTGGGGGAAATGAAGGTTTTAACTAATTAAACAACAAAGAATATGATCTACATGATCAGTCTCTGTGTGTAAAATAACAAGTGGTTCATGTGAACCTAACTCACAGCAAAAAAAATTAAAGAAAGCAATCCGATGTTATTTTTTGCCAAGACTTTACCGCAAATGACACTCAAGTCTTGAGAAAAAACAATACAATGCACAATACACACGGGGCAGCAGGTAGCCTAGTGGTTAGAGCATTGGGCCAGTAACCGAAAGGTTGCTGAATCGAATCCCGAGCTGACAAGGTAAAAATCTGTCTTTTTGCCCCTGAACAAGGTGGTTAACCCACTGTTCCTAGGCCGTTACTGTAAATAAGAATTTGTTCTTATTAACTAACTTGAGTTAAATAAAGGTAAAAAATATATATATTGCCATGACAGACTTTATAATAGAACACTTGTGACCACACATATCTAAATATTGCACTTGGGAAAAAAACATCTTAAAGTAGAAATAGAATGAAACAAACAGGCATTCTATTTTTGCTCTATTATAGTGGCCACTATACTAGACATTGATCAAGTGCACAAGGCTACATGTGTGCAAATATAACATTCACCGATTAAAACATGTAATAATTTCCCCTCACTCACACACAAGTGTTACTGTCAAGTTTAACACAACAAAAGCAATATCTTTGGGCTACACATTATTACATTGTACACTTTCTGCCTGTGTACAGGTGGCATCCAGCTTAAGCCAGGCCCAGCTCCAGCTACACTTCATCCCTGAATCTACTTGTTTTAACAAGTAACGCCTCATTTTCACTTAATTCTGTCATTATGAAAATTTACTACATACTTTAGAGGGAAAACGTCAGTTTACAGATAGTAGTTAGCTAGTTAACATTTCACACAGATTGCCCGGGTCCAGTAAGCAACTAATGCGTTATAACTTGAGGTAGGGCAAGGAGTCGTTTACCCGTTAATACTAGAGGTCGACCGATTAATCGGAATGGCCGATTAATTAGGGCCGATTTCAAGTTTTCATAACAACCGGAAAGCAGTATTTTTGGGCGCCGATTTGCTGATTTAATTTTTTTAAATTTTATATATTTATTTAATCTTTATTTAACTAGGCAAAACAGTTTTAAGAACACATTCTTATTTTCAATAACGGCCTAGGAACGGTGGGTTAACTGCCTTGTTCAGGGGCAGAACGACAGATTTTCACCTTGTCAGCTCGGGGGATCCAAACCTGCAACCTTACAGTTAACTAGTCCAACGCAATAACGACCTGCTTCTCTCTCTTTGCACTCCACAAGGAGACTGCCTGTTACGCGAATGCAGTAAGCCAAGGTAAGTCGCTAGCTAGCATTAAACTTATCTTATAAAAATCAATCAATCATAATCACTAGTTAACTACACATGGTTGATGATATTACTAGATATTATCTAGCATGTCCTGCGTTGCATATAATCTGACTGAGCATACAAGCATAGAAGTATCCAAGTATCTGACTGAGCGGTGGTAGGCAGAAGCAGGCGCGTAAACATTCATTCAAACAGCACTTTCGTGCGTTTTGCCAGCAGCTCTTCATTGTGCGTCAAGCATTGCGCTGTTTATGACTTCAAGCCTATCAAGTCCCGAGATGAGGCTGGTGTAACCGATGTGAAATGGATAGCTAGTTAGTGCCGCTAATAGCGTTTCAAAAGTCACTCGCTCTGAGCCTTCTAGTAGTTGTTTCCCTTGCTCTGCATGGGTAATGCTGCTTCGATGGTGGCTGTTCGTTGTGTTGCTGGTTCGAGCCCAGGGAGGAGCGAGGAGAGGGACGGAAGCTATACTGTTATACTGGCAATACTAAAGTGTCTATAAGAACATCCAATAGTCAAAGGTTAATGAAATACAAATGGTATAGAGGGTCCTATAATTAGTATAGAGAGAAATTGTCCTATAAATACTATAATAACTACACCCTAAAACTTCTTACCTGGGAATATTGAAGACTCATGTTAAAAGGAACCACCAGCTTTCATATGTTCTCATGTTCTGAGCAAGGAACTGAAACGTTAGCTTTCTTACATAGCACATATTGCACTTTTATTTTCTTCTCCAACCCTTTTTTTTTGCATTATTTAAATCAAATTGAACATGTTTCATTATTTACTTGAGGCTAAATTGATTTTATTGATGTATTATATTAAGTTAAAATAAGTGTTCATTCAGTATTGTTGCAATTGTCATTATTACAAATTGTAAAAAATCAAATTGTCCGATTAATCGGCATCGGCCTTTCTGGCCCTCCAATAATCGGAATCGGCGTTGAAAAATCATAATCGGTCGACCTCTAGTTAATACTATAGCGAATTGGTTTGGTTACTGACGTTAGCGCATCTGATGTTGTAATGTTAGCTGTCTGACTTTATTAGCCTTTATTTATCACACCATAAACTCAATTGTTTGATCAGTTAAATTGGCTAATGTCTCTGGCTGTAATGTATGGCAACTGCACCGCACTGCACTGCACTGTAATGTATGGCAACTGCTCCGCCCTCAACCGTAAGGCTCTCCAGAGGGTAGTGAGGTCTGCACAACGCATCACCGGGGGCAAACTACCTGCCCTCCAGGACACCTACACCACCCGATGCTACAGGAAGGCCATAAAGATCATCAACCACCCGAGCCACTGCCTGTTCACCCCGCTGTCATCCAGAAGGCGAGGTCAGTACAGGTGCATCAAAGCTGGGACCGAGAGACTGAAAAACAGCTTCTATCTCAAGGCCATCAGACTGTTAAACAGCCACCACTAACATTGAGTGGCTGCTGCCAACACACTGTCAATGACACTGACTCAACTCCAGCCACTTTAATAATGGGAATTGATGGGAAATGATGTAAATATATCACTAGCCACTTTAAACAATGCTACCTTATATAATGTTACTTACCCTACATTAGTCATCTCATATGCATACGTATATACTGTACTCTATATCATCGACTGCATCCTTATGTAATACATGTATCACTAGCCACTTTAACTATGCCACTTGGTTTACATACTCATCTCATATGTATACACTGTACTCGATATCATCTACTGTATCTTGCCTATGCTGCTCTGTACCATCACTCATTCATATATCCTTATGTACATATTCTTTATCCCCTTACACTGTGTATAAGACAGTAGTTTTTTGGAATTGTTAGTTAGATTACTTGTTCGTTATTACTGCATTGTCGGAACTAGAAGCACAAGCATTTCGCTACACTCGCATTAACATCTGCTAACCATGTGTATGTGACAAATAAAATTTGATTTGATTTGGCTAGCTAACGGAGAATTCGATCAGCTAGCAAGATACTTAACAATGCTAACAATACTTGTTCCACCACACTTTCTCCCTCTTCGGTTACAGCTAGGCTTCATCAAGTAGGCTTCATCAAATAGGCTTCATCACCTTCTCGCCCCCATCTCCGTGGTCAGGCTTGTCACCTACAGTTGAAGTCGGAAGTTTACATACACCTTAGCCAAATACATTTAAACTCAGTTTTTCCACAATTCCTGACATTTAATCCTAGTAAAAAATCCCTGTCTTAGGTCTAAAATTTGCAAGGAGGTGAGCACATTCTCACATCAAGTTACATTGTTATAAATGCCAACCTTTGCATGAAAACTGGCATACGCACATTTTGGGGTATATTTTGTATTTACGCACGGTTTATAAATGAGGCCCCAGATCTCCACACTCCCTTTTGAGCTGATGTCTAAAATTGATATTCAAGACAGACAGAGGAAGCCAAATATATCTAGATGTGCCTACAACTATGTGTGAATACATAGGAACTATCCCTAATCAATTTGAAGTTATTTCTGGATATTGATCATCACATTTATTGGAAATGTGAACAATGGTGTAGTGCACTCCCTGTCTATGATTGCCATTGCCTCCCATGTAGAATGTAACAGCATAGTTAAGGCTGCTCATTGATTTCTGTTCCAGCTTCTAATGCTCCATTGAGCAGAGACCTCCAGACGTGTTTTACATAAATCAGCACAGCTACAGTGCCTGGCCTCCTGACAGATATTAGGTAGCACTCTGTGATTTCACCACACATTACACTGTAATCAGAGCAGATTCAACCCTCCCCCCTCGATTATACGTCCATTCTAGTCTGATAAGTACCTGGCTACCTTTGACATTGTGTTGTTATTTCGCTTTACAGTAGATGGTTACATTTTATTTTGGCAGTGAAATGAGGCTACTCAGGCAAGAATAAAAACGGACCAAAATGTATAGCCCCGTTAGAAAATGTAAATAGACTGTTTGAAAATTTGAAGAAAATAAAATGTAGACAATAAATAAATGAATCACATTTTTATTTGACGTACCCCTGACGATATTGTGCGCCATTTATCACATAGCACACGAAAAACAAATAAGTACTAATCCTATATATTTTTCTTGGCATAGAGCAGCACATGCCTTACCAGCTTATAGTGGCCAACATACAAATGTAGTTATACACAGTGTCATGTTCTGACCTTAGTTCCTTTATTTATGTCTCTATTTTTGGTTTGGTCACGGCGTGAGTTGGGGTGGGCATTCTATGTTTTTGTTCTTGTTTTGTATTTCTGTGTTTGGCCTGGTATGGTTCCCAATCAGAGGCAGCTGTCTTTCGTTGTCTCTGATTGAGAACCATACTTAGGTAGCCTGTTCCCACCTGTGTTTGTGGGTAGTTGTTTCCTGTTTTGTGTTTTGTCACCTGATAGGACTGTTTCGTTTTTTCGTTGTTTCACCTTTGTTATTTTGTGTTCAGATGAATAAAGTTAACTTGGACACGTACCACCCTGCATTTTGGTCCGATCCTTCATATTCCTCATCAGACGAGGACGAGAATTGTTACACACAGAGTGCTTCTTTAGTTTTGTCTCGGAGAGTCACCTGTTGAAAGGTCCTGGGCTAAGGAAAGCTTTTTTGCATTATCAAGTCCCTAAATTGAGCGATTGATTGCCCTTTTTGTTCAAGTTGGGCTGAAGTGCTTTTGGGTACACTTTCATTCCATGAGACTGTATTGGAATAATGACAATAATGACAAGGAGTACAGTATATCATAGACGACTAGATACTTTATATGACCTTGGCTACAGCACACAGTCAACATCTCACTTTACACAACATGTTGTTTCTGACATTCAGATCAAATCCGATTTAGGCTACAATAAATGAAGACAGCACTTAGAAAAACAAAACGAAAAGTCCAAATATACTGCAAGTTTAAGCACTGGGAATATTCTTATAGTCGCAGACATCGCTTCTCGAGATGAGATTTATTCACCTTTGAAGTCCTTTTCCAGTCATTATACGTTCTGTCTAGACCTACAGTAAGCACTGCATGATGAATGTAGTTATGTTCCAAAGGCCTGAGATATATCTCCAGTACCGTTTGTTTGTGTGGAGAGGATACTACAGTGAAGAGCTCACCTTGCGGGTGGTCTGAGAGAGGGGTGATGGGGGTCAGGATTTGAATGTATTCTTTACCCAGTTCTAAAAGAAGGCATGTTTGTCTCAATCGAGGCAGCCAAGTTGAAGGCTGTGTTATAGCCTTGGAATTGTCACACACACGCACGCAGATATACTAAATATTCTATCCACATACTGTCCATAATGTCTATACATACCATCACTAACACACATTTATATGCACATCTACATTGTAGAATAATAGTGAAGACATCAAAACTATAAAATAACACATAAGGAATCATGTAGTAACCAAAAAAGTGTTCAACAAATCAACTTATATTTTATATTTGAGATTCTTCAAATTAGCCACCCTTTGCCTTGATGACAGCTTTACACACTCTTGGCATTCTCTCAACCAGCTTCATGAGGTAGTCACCTGAAATGCATTTCAGTTAACAGGTGTGCCTTGTTAAAAGTTAATTTCTGGAATTTCTTTCCTCCTTAATGCATTTGAGCCGATCAGTTGTGTTGTGCTTCTATCGTGCTTCTACATCTGCACTGCTTGCTGTTTGGGGTTTTAGGCTGGGTTTCTGTACAGCACTTTGTGACATCAGCTGATGTAAGTAGGGCTTTATGAATACATTTGATTGATTGTGACAAGGTAGGGGTGGTATACAGAAGATACCCCTATTTGTTAAAAGACTAAATCCATATTACGGCAAGAACAGCTCAAAAAAGCAAAGAGAAATGACAGTCCATCATTACTTTAAGACACGAAGGTCAGTCAATTTGGACCATTTTAAGAACTTTGAACGCTTCTTAAAGTGCTGTCGCAAAAACCATCAAATGCTGATGACCTGGCTCTCATGAGAACCGCCACAGGAAAGGAAGACCCAGAGTCATCTCTGCTGCAGAGGACTTCATTAGAGTTAACTGCACCTCAGATTGCAGCCCAAATAAATGCTTCAGAGAATTCAAGTAACAGACACATCTCAACATCAACTGTTCAGAGGAGACTGCGTGAATCAGGCCTTCATGGTCAAATTGCTGCAAAAAAACACTACTAAAGGACACCAATAAGAAGAAGAGACTTGCTTGGGCCAAGAAACACGAGCAATGGACATTGACCCGTGGAAATCTGTCCTTTGGTCAGATGAGTCTAGATTTGCATTCTTCAGCGACACGCCATCCCATCTGGTTTGCGGATAGTGGAACTATAATTTGTTTTCAACAGGACAATGATCCAACATACCTTCAGGCTGTGTAAGAAGGGCTTTATAAATACATTTGATTGATTGTGACAAGGTAGGGGTGGTATACAGAAGATAGCCCTATTTGGTAAAAGACTAAGTCCATATTATGGCAAGAACACATCATCGCACTGCTTTGCTTTATCTTGGCCAGGTCGCAGTTGTAAATGAGAACATGTTCTCAACTAGCTTACCTGGTTAAATAAAGGTGAAATAAAAATAAATGTAAAAAATGTAAGGGCTATTTGACTAAGTAGGAGAGTGATGGAGTACTGCATCATATGACCTGGCCTCCACAATCACCCGCCTCAACCCAAATGAGATGGTTTGGGACGAGTTGGACCACAGAGTGAAGGAAAAGCAGCCAACAACTGCTCAGCATATGTAGGAACTCCTTCAAGACTTTTGGAAAAGCATTCCAGGTGAAGCTGGTTTGGAGAATGCCAAGAGTGTGCAAAGATGTCATCAAGGCAAAGGGTGGCTACGTGGAAGAATCTCAAGTATAAAATCTATTTTGATTTGTTTAACACTTTTTTGGTTACTACATAATTCCATATGTGTTATTTCATAGTTTTGATGTCTTACCTATTATTCTACAATGTAGAACATAGTAAAAATTAAGAAAAACCCAAGAATGAGTAGGTGTGTCCAAACTTTTGACTGGTACTATATATATATACACACACAGTTGGAAGTTGGAAGTTTACATACACCTTAGCCAAATACATTTAAACTCTGTTTTTCACAATTCCTGACATTTAATCCAAATAAAACATTCCATGTAATAGGTCAGTTAGGACCACCACTTTATTTTAAGAATGTGAAATTATTAATTTCAGCTTTTATTTCTTTCATCACATTCCAAGTGGGTCAGAAGTTTACATACACTCAATTAGTATTTGGTAGCATTGCCTTTATATTGTTTAACTTAGATCAAACGTTTCAGGTAGCCTTCCACAAGCTGCCCACAATAATTTGGATGAATTTTGGCCCAATTTATGACAGAGCTGGTGTACCTGAGTCAGGTTTGTAGGACTCCTTGCTCGCACACGCTTTTTCAGTTCTGCCCACAAATTTTCTATGGGATTGAGGTCAGGGCTTTGTGATGGCCACTCCAATACCTTGACTTTGTTGTCCTTAAGCCATTTTGCCACAACTTTGGAAGTACGCTTGGGGTAATTGTCCGTTTGGAAGATCCATTTGTGACCAAGCTTTAGCTTCCTAACTGATGTCTTGAGATGTTGCTTCAATATATCCACATAATTTTCCTGCCTCATGATGCCATCTATTTTGTGAAGTGCACCAGTCCCTCCTGCAGCAAAACACCCCCACAACATGATGCTGCCACTCCCTTGCTTCACAATTGGGATGGTTGTCTTCGGCTTGCAAGCCTCCCCCTTTTTCCTACAAACATAATGATGGTCATTAGGGCCAAACAGTTCTAAATCAAATCAAATCAAATTTTATTTGTCACATACGCATGGTTAGCAGATGTTAAAGCGAGTGTAGCGAAATGCTTGTGCTTCTAGTTCCGACAATGCAGTAATAACCAACAAGTAATCTAACTAACAATTCCAAAACTACTGTCTTATACACAGTGTAAGGGGATAAAGAATATGTACATAAGGATATATGAATGAGTGATGGTACAGAGCAGCATAGGCAAGATACAGTAGATGATATCGAGTACAGTATATACATATGAGATGAGTATGTAAACAAAGTGGCATAGTTAAAGTGGCTAGTGATACATGTATTACATAAGGATGCAGTCGATGATATAGAGTACAGTGTATACGTATGCATATGAGATGAATAATGTAGGGTAAGTAACATTATATAAGGTAGCATTGTTTAAAGTGGCTAGTGATATATTTACATCATTTCCCATCAATTCCCATTATTAAAGTGGCTGGAGTTGAGTCAGTGTCATTGTCAGTGTGTTGGCAGCAGCCACTCAATGTTAGTGGTGGCTGTTTAACAGTCTGATGGCCTTGAGATAGAAGCTGTTTTTCAGTCTCTCGGTCCCAGCTTTGATGCACCTGTACTGACCTCGCCTTCTGGATGATAGCGGGGTGAACAGGCAGTGGCTCGGGTGGTTGATGTCCTTGATGATCTTTATGGCCTTCCTGTAACATCGGGTGGTGTAGGTGTCCTGGAGGGCAGGTAGTTTGCCCCCAGTGATGCGTTGTGCAGACCTCACTACCCTCTGGAGAGCCTTACGGTTGAGGGCGGAGCAGTTGCCGTACCAGGCGGTGATACAGCCCGCCAGGATGCTCTCGATTGTGCATCTGTAGAAGTTTGTGAGTGCTTTTGGTGACAAGCCGAATTTCTTCAGCCTCCTGAGGTTGAAGAGGCGCTGCTGCGCCTTCTTCACGATGCTGTCTGTGTGAGTGGACCAATTCAGTTTGTCTGTGATGTGTATGCCGAGGATCTTAAAACTTGCTACCCTCTCCACTACTGTTCCATCGATGTGGATAGGGGGGTGTTCCCTCTGCTGTTTCCTGAAGTCCACAATCATCTCCTTAGTTTTGTTGACGTTGAGTGTGAGGTTATTTTCCTGACACCACACTCCGAGGGCCCTCACCTCCTCCCTGTAGGCCGTCTTGTCGTTGTTGGTAATCAAGCCTACCACTGTTGTGTCGTCCGCAAACTTCATGATTGAGTTGGTGGCGTGCGTGGCCAAGCAGTCGTGGGTGAACAGGGAGTACAGGAGAGGGCTCAGAACGCACCCTTGTGGGGCCCCAGTGTTGAGGATCAGCGGGGAGGAGATGTTGTTACCTACCCTCACCACCTGGGGGCGGCCCGTCAGGAAGTCCAGTACCCAGTTGCACAGGGCGGGGTCGAGACCCAGGGTCTCGAGCTTGATGACGAGCTTGGAGGGTACTATGGTGTTGAATGCCGAGCTGTAGTCGATGAACAGCATTCTCACATAGGTATTCCTCTTGTCCAGATGGGTTAGGCAGTGTGCAGTGTGGTTGAGATTGCATCGTCTGTGGACCTATTTGGGCGGTAAGCAAATTGGAGTGGGTCTAGGGTGTCAGGTAGGGTGGAGGTGATATGGTCCTTGACTAGTCTCTCAAAGCACTTCATGATGACGGATGTGAGTGCTACGGGCGGTAGTCGTTTAGCTCAGTTACCTTAGCTTTCTTGGGAACAGGAACAATGGTGGCCCTCTTGAAGCATGTGGGAACAGCAGACTGGTATAGGGATTGATTGAATATGTCCGTAAACACACCGGCCAGCTGGTCTGCGCATGCTCTGAGGGCGCGGCTGGGGATGCCGTCTGGGCCTGCAGCCTTGCGAGGGTTAACACGTTTAAATGTCTTACTCACCTCTGCTGCAGTGAAGGAGAGACTGCATGTTTTCGTTGCAGGCCGTGTCAGTGGCACTGTATTGTCCTCAAAGCGGGCAAAAAAGTTATTTAGTCTGCCTGGGAGCAAGACATCCTGGTCCGTGACTGGGCTGGATTTCTTCCTGTAGTCCGTGATTGACTGTAGACCCTGCCACATGCCTCTTGTGTCTGAGCCGTTGAATTGAGATTCTACTTTGTTTCATCAGACCAGAGGACATTTCTCCAAAAGGTACAATCTTTGTCCCCATGTGCAGTTGCAAACCGTAGTCTGGCTTTTTTTTATGGCGGTTTTTGGAACAGTTTTTTATTTGACCTTTATTTAACCAGGCAAGTCAGTTAAGAACAAATTCCTATTTTAAATGACAGCCTAGGAACAGTGGGATAACTGCCTGTTCAGGGGCAGAATGACAGATTTGTACCTTATCAGCTCGGGGGTTTGAACTTGCATCCTTCCAGCTACTAGTCCAACGCTCTAAGCACTAGGCTACCCTGCCGCACCAAACACAGGGGTATAGTCAGGTACCCCTGCGTTCTCAGTCCAGACAAAATTGAAGTGTCTCAAGAGAGTAACCATGATGAGGAAGAGCTCCATCTGCCGCCCCTTGCTGAGTGGCCTTTCAGGTTATGTCGATATAGGACTCATTTTACTCTGGATATAGATCTTTTTTTACCTGTTTCCTCCAGCATCTTCACAAGGTCCTTTGCTGTTGTTCTGGGATTGATTTGCACTTTTCACACCAAAGTACATTAATCTCTAGGAGACAGAACGCATCTCCTTCCTGAGCGGTATGACAGCTGTGTGGTCCCATGGTGTTTATACTTGCGTACTATTGTTTGTACAGATGGACATGGTACATTAAGGCGTTTGGAAACTGTTCCCGCTTTCTCCTGTTGTGCTATTTACAGACAAAGGTAAGCTTAATAATTTAAAATAATGTCACAGGTGAAATGAAGAACTGTCACGACTTCCGCCGAAGTTGGCCCCTCTCCTTGTACGGGCGGTGTTGGGCGGTAGACGTCACCGCTTTTCTAGCCGCCACCGATCCACTTTTCATTTTCCATTTCTTTTGTCTTCATTGCACACAGCTGGTGTACATTCCCATAATTATATGTTCCTTATTTAACCCTCTGTGTCCCCCAAGGTTTTGTGCGTGTTTGTTCTTTGTAAGTTGGTCTCATTTGTGAGCTTGATTGTCTTCCTTCTTGGAATATTTGTTTTTTGAGTAAAGTTACATTTATTACTCATCTAGGTGTCCTGTGCCTGACTACCCCTTACCTGCTACACCTAAACGCCTTACAAGAACCCAATCTGCTTCATCTCCTAAAGTATTGCACAAGTAGACTGCAGGTATTTACTTGGAAAGTAGCTACATATATAAAAATGTATTGAAAAACTTTGGTATTGACGATGATTTCCAAATACCCCGACACACGGTATACTACCCTAGCTACTGCATTCATCACTTCTCAATACTGCAAGAGAGCTAATAAATCTTTACAGCTAAAATCTTTTTTATCTCACAGTCGTTCTCTCATTTAACTGATAAACTATTTCATAGCACAAAGCTGCCTGACGCTCAAACAGTGTATATGTTTTCCTCCAGAAAATAAACGTACTGTACAGTCATTGCTGATATATATGTAGCTACTCTTCCCACACAATGAAAGTCAACCAGTCAGGCAGTCCAAGCAGTATTCAGCCTGTGTAGAGGGAATACCAATCTCCCAGTAGATCAGAGAGGCTCAAAGAAGATAACAGCCTCCTCTGAAACACCAAGCATGTTCATTAGACTGCTTAAAACAAGAGATTTGAACATTCTAACATCATCATACAACTATTTTATTGGAGATGTGTTTTGCAAATGCAGAAGTTGTAACATACTTATTTATAGTCATTCATTAGCTTTCACATGGATGGGTGTTTCCTCCTCGCATTACGGTGAGACCGAGACGCATTCACATCCAAGCATACTTAATGAACCAATGACTCCTGGAAAATGAAAATATGTGCAGGAACCAATTTAATTTCAAATGGATGTCATCAGAGGACCAAATTGAATTGCTCGTCCTTTCGCATTGACATAGCTCGCCTTATGCTAGTGACCTCTCCACAGAATAGAACCTGTATCCATGTCTTGACACTATATAAATAAGCCATGTGGGAAGATTCCATGTTGCCATCCCTCCATCTCGTAATGCATCATTAACTTCTTATGGCTGAAATCCCATTAACCTGTTGAGTGTAGGGGGCAGTATTTTGATGTTTCGATGAAAAACATACCCAAATGAAACTGCCTATTTCTCAGACCCAGAGGCTAGAATATGCATATAATGGTCAGATTAGGATAGAAAACACTCTAAAGTTACCCAAAACTGTCAAAATATTGTCCGTGAGTATAACAGAACTGATATTGCAGAGGAAAATCCAACCAGGAAGTGCCTCTTATTTTGAAAACTCCCTGTTCCATTGCATGCCTTCCCTCCATTTAAAGGGATATCAACCAGATTCCTTCCACATGATGTGAACAGTCTTTAGACAGAGTTTCAGCCTTTTATTCTGAAAAATGAGCGAGAACGATCACATTGCGTCAGTGCATAGCTGCGTGTCCCCAGAGTTTTTCATACACCAACAGCTTGGAGCAGACCTTTTCTCTCTCTCTCCTGTTGAAAAAGCTACCGTCCGGTTGAAATATGATTTATTATTTATTATTTATTGTAAAAACAACCTGAGAATTGATTATAAAAAAACATTTGACATGTTTCTACGAACTTTCCGGATAATATTTGGAATTTTTCGTCTGCCCGTCGCGACCTGCACGAGCCTGTGAATTACTAAACAAAACGCGCCAACAAAATGGAGGTTTTTGGATATAAAAATAATCTTTATCGAACAAAAGGAACATTTATTGTGTAACTGGGAGTCTAGTGAGTGCAAACATCCGAAGATCATCAAAGGTAAGCGATTCATTTTATTGCTTTTCTAACTTTCGTCCTCACATAAACGCTTGGTTTGCTTTCGCTGTAAAGCTTTTTTGAAATCTGACACGCCAGGGGGATTAACTTCTTGGTGACAGATCCAGGTGACGTCCGGATTAAATGCATGCCCAAATTCAACTGCCTGCTACTCATCCCCAGAAGATAAGATATGCATATTATTAGATAGAAAGCACTCTGAAGTTTCTAAAACTGTTTGAATCATGTCTGTGAGTATAACAGAACTTATTTAGCAGGCGAAACCCAGAGGACACTGTTTTGAGGTCACTCTCTTTTCAATCGGTTTTCATTGGGAATCCAGATTTCTAAGGGACCTTCTTGCAGTTCCTATCGCTTCCACTGGATGTCAACAGTCTTTAGAAATTGGTTGAGGTTTTTCCTTTGTGTAATGAAGAAGTACGGCCATTTTGAACGAGGGTAACTTGAAGTGTACTGTTAGATAGAGGCGCGTGACCAGAAAGCTAGCTACAGTTTGTTTTCCTCCTGTATTGAACACAGATCATCCCGTCTTCAATTTTATCGGTTATTTACGTAAAAAATACCTAAAGTTGTATTACAAAAGTAGTTTGAAATGTTTTGGCAAAGTTTACAGGTAATTTTTGAGATATTTTGTAGTCACGTTGCGCAAGTTGGAACCCGTGTTTTTCTCGATCAAACGCGCCAAATAAATGGACATTTTGGATATATATCGACAGAATTAATTGAACAAAAGGACCATTTGTGATGTTTATGGGACATATTGGAGTGCCAACAAAAGAAGCTCGTCAAAGGTAAGGCATGAATTATATTTTTATTTCCTGCGTTTTGTGTCGCGCATGCAGAGTATGATTCTCTCTCTTTGTTTACTATGGTGCTATCCTCAGATAATAGCATCGTTTGCTATTGCCGAAAATCCTTTTTGAAATCTGACATGTTGACTGAATTCACAACAAGTGTAACTTTAATTTGCTATCTTGCATGTGTGATTTCATAAAAGTTTGAGGAATTCAAACAACAGAAATCTCATAATTAAAATTCCTCAAACATACAAGTATTATACACCATTTTAAAGATAAACATATTGTTAATCCCACCACTGTGTCCGATTTCAAAAAGGCTTTACGACAAAAGTATACCATGCAATTATGTTAGGTCAGCACCTAGTCACATAAAAACACAGCCATTTTTTCAGCCAAAGAGAGGTATATAATCAATCTTTAGGATGTTTTTATCATAAATATTGTTCCAACAGGACAAATCCTTTGTCTTTAGATTTGAATGGGAACGCAGGTCGCTCTCACGGCCGCACGCGAGACTTAGCTCATGGCATTCTGCCAGTCACCTGGTTCAAACAGCTCTTATTCGCTCCCCCTTCATAGTAGAAGCCTGAAACAGGGGGGGGGGGGCCTGCCTGCCGCCCAGTACCGTTGCCCCACCTCTGGTTTACAGACCCCTGCCTGCCTTGATCTGTCTATTGCCTGCCCCTGTTGGAATATTAAACTATTGTTTATTCGACGTGGTCTGCATCTGGGTCTTACCTTCATACCTGATAGTATGAACTAGACATGACTGACCCAGCAGACCCGGGCCATCTCCTCCCAAGGAGCCTCCATTGGTAGACACGAGGAATTGCTTCGTGGGCTGATGGAGGGGGTCCAAACGCTGGCTGGGCGCCATGACCGAACGTTGGACATGCTGCTGGAGCAATTCCGTGGGTCGTCTAGAGCGCAGCCTGCCACGGTGGTAACCCAATAGCCGGTTAGCAGCGTCGCCCCACTAGCCACTCCACCTACCTGGGAGCTCCGGTTACCTCCTGCGTAACGCTTTAATGGAGCGTCGAGCACCTATCGGGCGTTTATAGCTCAGTGTGCACTCATTTTCGTGCTTCAGCCCTCCTCCTTCTGCTTTGGTTGCTCCAAAATAGCCTACCGCATCACGCTGACATCTGGAAGGGCTCTCACCTTGGCTACCATCATTTGGGAACAGCAGCCGGCCATATGCGGGAGCCTGGAGGGGTGGGAGAGCGTGGGGAGAGAAGCTAATCCAGCTCTGGCAGGACACCCGCACTGTGGACGACTATGTGGTGGATTTCCGTACGTTGGCAGCGGAGAGTGCGTGGAACCCGGAAGCACTGTTCGACATGTTCCTCCATGACTTCTCAGAGGAGGTTAAGGAAGAGCTTGCCTACCACCTGGTGCAGATATGAGAGGGGGACGGGGGACGGGGTACTGTCACACCCAGATCTGTTTCACCTGTAGTTACCCACAGATTTGGACTCCCTCATCGATTTGACCATCCGCATCGATGGGCGATTGCAGGAACGACGGATAGAGAGGAAATTTAATTTCACTCACACGTCCAGGGATTCCACCTTGCCTCTGAGTCATCCCGGAAGTTCTCGGCGGTCCCGTGGCCGAGAGCACCCGAGATTTCCCTACCTTCCTCGAGAATCACAGAGGAGGGCCGAGGCACGGTTTCCCGAGCCCATGCAACTAGGCAGGGCTTGGCTGTTGCCAGGTGAATGGCAACACCGGATTAGAACAGGGAGCTGTCTGTATTGTGGGACTTTTGTCATTTTGTGTCCTCGTGCCCGGTAAAAGACCAGGCTCACGGTATGAGCGAGTACTCTCTAAATGGAGAACTATTCTGCTTCCTTTACTTGCACCTATTTTCATGTCATTCTGCTGTGGGGAGACCAGTCCAAATCTCTCCGGGTCCTCATTCACTCTCGGGCCAATGAGAGCTTTTTGGACGCCACACTGACTTCCGAGCTGATCATCTCCACTCAGCCCCTCTCCATTCCCGTGGATTTTAGAGCATTGGATGGACGCTCTATAGGTCGGGTAACCCATAACACCACTCCCATCCACCTACGGGTGTCAGGGAATCACAGCGAGACCATTCAGTTCCTGCTCATCAAGTTCCACCAGATCCCCGTGGTTTTTGGATTCTGCTAGCTCCAACAACACAACCCACTCATTAACTGGTCTATGGGTGCCATCATGGGCTGGAGTTGGTTTTGCTTTGCCATTGTCTGAAGTCGGCGCAACCTGCCCAGGGACGTCTTCCTGGGTCCTCTGAGGTGGTTCCGGATCTCTCCTCCATTCCCGCGGAGTACCAGGATCTCTGGGAGGTGTTCAGCAAGTCCCGGGCCACATCCCTTCCACCGAACCGCCCCTATGATGGCGAGATTGATCTTCTCCCTAGCACCACGCCTCCCCGGGGGTGTCTGTACGCACTGTCAGGACCTGAAACCAAGGCTATGGAGAACTACATTGGGGACTCCCTAGCTACTGGATTTATTCATCCCTCTTCCTCTTCCGCTGGCGCAGGAGGGTTCTTCTATGTGGAGAAGAAGGACAAGACTCTGTGCCTGTGTATTGACTACCAGGGACTCAATGACATCACTGTTAAGAACCATTATCGGCTACCACTCATTTCCTCGGCTTCGAGCCACTCCAGGGAGCCACTGTGTTCTCCAAGTTGATCTACGTAACGCCTACCACCCGCCTACCACCTGGTGTAGTGTACCTTTGCCCCCCTCTGGACTACCGACTTCTGCCTTACCCGGTACCATTGCCCCGCCTCTGGTTTACTGACCCTTGTCTGCTTTGACCTGCCTATTGCCCTCCCCTGTTGGAATATTAAACTATTTTTTATTCGACATGGTCTACATCTGGGTCTTACCTTCATACCTGATAATAAGGACATCAGTCAATTGAAATAAATAAATTAGGCACTAATGTAAGGATTTCACATGACTGGGAATACGGATATGCATCTGTTGGTGACAGATACCTTTAAAAAAACGGTAGGGGTGTGGATCAGGCTGTTGATTGTGGCCAGTGAAATGTTGTCCCACTCCTCTTCAATGGCTGTGCGAAGTTGCTGGATATTGGCAGGAACTTGAACACCCTGTCATGCAAGTTGATCCAGAGCATCCCAAACATGCTCAATGGGTGACATGTCTGGTGAGTATGCAGCCCATGGAAGAGCTGAGACATTTTCAGCGTCCAGGAATTGTGTACAGATCCTTGCGACTGCAATTACTCACCACGGACTAGCAAGGGGCTGTGCATTATCTTGCTGAAACATGAGGTGATAGCAGCGGATGAATGGCACAATAATAGGCCTCAGGATCTCGTCATGCTATCTCTGTGCATTCAAATTTTCATCAATAAAATGCAATTGGGTTCGTTGCCTGTAGCTTATGCCTGCCCATAACCATAACTCCACCTTGGGACACTCTGTTCAAAATGTTGACATTAGCAAACGCTCGCCCATATGACGCCATACACATGGTCTGTGTTTGTGAGGTTGGAGGTACAGTACCAGTCAAAAGTTTGGACACAGCTACTCATTAAAGGGTTTTACTTATTTTTACTATTTTACACAATGTAGAATAATAGTGAAGACAACAAAACTATGAAAAACACATGGAATCATGTAGTATCCAAAAAAGTGTTAAACAAATCAAAATATATTTTATATTTGAGAGTCTTCAAAGTAGAAACCCTTTGCCTTGATGACAGCTTTGTAAACCCTTGGCATTCTCTCAACCAGCTTCATGGGGTAGACACCTGGGATGCATTTCAATTAACAGGTGTGCCTTGTTAAAAGTTCCTTTGTGATATTTCTTTCCGTCTTATTATGTTTGAGCCAATCAGTTGTGTTGTGACAAGGTAGGGGTGGTATACAGAAGATAGCCCTATTTGGTAAAAGACCAATCAGCTCAAATAAGCAAAGAGAAACAACAGTCCATCATTACTTTAAGGCGTGAAGGTCAGTCAATCCGGCTGAAAATTTCAAGAACTTTGAATGTTTCTTCAAGTGCAGTCGCAAAAACCATCAAGTGCTATGATGAAACAGGCTCTCATGAAGATCGCCACAGGAAAGGAAGACCCAGAGTTACTTCTGCTGCAGAAGATATGTTTATTAGAGTTACCAGCCTCAGAAATTGTAGCCCAAGTAAATGCTTCACAGAGTTCAAGCAACAGACACATTTCAACATCAACTGTTCAGAGGCGACTGTGTGAATCAGGCATTCATGGTCGAATTGCTGTAAAAAAAACACTACTAAAGGACACCAATAAGAAGAAGAGACTTGCATGAGCCAAGAAATACGAGTAATGGACATGAGGCCAGTGGAAATCTGTCCTTTGGTCTGATGACTTGAAATTTGAGATTTTTGGTTCCAACCGCCGTGTCTTTGTGAGACACAGAGTAGGTGAACGGATGATCTCTGCATGTGTGGTTCCCACCGTGAAGCATGGAGGAGGAGGTATGATCAAATCAAATGTTATTTGTGGGGGTGCATTGCTGGTAACACTGTCTGTGATTTATTTAGAATCCAAGGCACACTTAACCAGCATGGCTACCACAGCATTCTGCAGAGATACACCATCCCACCTGGTTTGGCTTAGTGGGACTATAATTTCTCTTTCAACAGAACAATGACCCAACACACCTCCATGCTGTGTAAGTGCTATTTGACCAAAAAGGAGAGTGATGGATTGCTGCATCAGATGACCTGACCTCCACAGTCACCCGACTTCAACCCAATTGAGATGGTTTGGGATGAGTTGGACCGCAGAGTGAAGGAAAAGCAGCCAACAAGTGCTCAGCATATGTGGGAACTCCTTCAAGACTGTTGGAAAAGTATTCTAGGTGAAGCTGGTTGAAAGAATGCCAAGAGTGTGCAAAGATGTCATCAAGGCAAAGTGTTGCTACAAAAAATATATTTTGATTTGTTTAACACTTTTCTGGTTACTACATCATTCCATATGTGTTATTTTATAGTGTTGATGTCTTCACTATTATTCTACAGTGTAGAAAATAGTAAAAATGAAGAAAATCCCTTGAATGAGTAGGTGTGTCCAAAATTTTTAACTGTACTGTACTTTCAAATTCTCTAAAACGATGTTGGAGGCGGCTTATGGTAGAGAAATTAACATTCAATTATCTGGCAACAGCTCTGGTGGACATTCCTGCAGTCCGCATGCCAATTCCACGCTCCCTGAAAACATGAGACATCTGTGGTATTGTGTTGTATGACAAAACTGCACAATTAAGAGTGGCCTCTTATTGTCCTCAGCACAAGGTGCACCTGTGTAATGATCATGCTGTTTAATCAGCTTCTTGATATGCCACACCTGTCAGGTGGATGGATTACCTTGGTAAAGGAAAAATGCTTACTAACAAGGATGTAAACAAATTTGTAGACAACATTTGAGAGAAATACGTTTTTGGAGCTTATTGAAAATTTCTGGGATCTTTTATTTTAGCTCATGAAATATGGGACCAACACTTTACATGTTGCGTTTATATTTTTGTTCAGTATAAAACCAGAGATATAAATAAATAAAGTAAACCAGGCCAGACTACTTTGTCTCGAGAAGCAGTACTACCACAGCGAGCGGCCGGTAACTCATTGTCTCCCTTTGCCAAAGCACAGTCAATCAATAGCCAATAAACAGAGGCGTGCCATATCTCTGGTGGCCATTGGTGCGTGCAGCTGCTGCTTCAGCCTGGGAAAAAAATATGTAAATAGTTCCATTGGAGGAGTAGCATCAGGTAGACTAAGATGCAGGGAGGGAGAATGGAATAGTCTGGCTCAGAAAAGTCTATACCTGTTATTTTCGGCGCATGTGACAAATAATAATTGATATTATGATTTGATTTATTTGAGTTGAGGGGGGTGAGGGTTTGGACATCCTCTCTGAGCAGGCCATTCCTGTCCTGTCGTCCTATATCCTCCACCGGTCTCAGTTACTCCTGACCTCCCAGCAGTCCACTTCACGCTGGCCCACATGCCTGTGGTCCAGGCCTGGGAGGCTGTGGAGGGGGGCTGATGATGTTTCAATGACCTCATCTGTCAATATCCCTAAATTATCTGCCAGCTGAAGGTTGTCTAATTGAGTGAGGGGACTCACTTCACACACATATGAGCTCACATTATGTGTATGTGCACATACAGTTGAAGTCGGAAGTTCACATACACTTAGGTTGGAGTTATTAAAACTAGTTTTTCAACCACTCCACAAATTACTTGTTAACAAACTATAGTTTTGGCAAGTCAATTAGGACATTTACTTTGTGCATGACACAAATCATATTTCCAAAAATTGTTTACAGATAGATTAATTAACTTATTATTTCACTGTATTCCAATTCCAGTGGGTCAGAAGTTTACATACACTAAGTTGACTGTGCCTTTAAACAGCTTGGAAGATAATTGACATCATTTGAGTCAATTGGAGGTGTACCTGTGGATGTATTTCAAGGCCTACCTTCAAACTCAGTGCTTCTTTGCTTGACATCATGGAAAAATCCAAAGAAATCAACCAAGACCTCAGAAAAAGAATTGTAGACCTCCACAAGTCTGGTTCATCCTTGGGAGCAATTTCGAAATGCCTGAAAGTACCACGTTCATCTGTACAAACAATAGTACGCAAGTATAAACGCCATGGGACCACGCAGGCGTCATACCGCTCAGGAAGAGGATGAACGTACTTTGGTGCGAAAAGGGCAAATCAATCGCAGAACAACAGCAAAGGACGTTGTGAAGATGCTGGAGGAAACAGGTACAAAATAATCTATATCCACAGTCAAACGAGTCCTATATCGACATAACCTCAAAGGCCGCACAGCAAGGAAGAAGCCACTGCTCCAAAACTGCCATAAAAAAAGCCAGACTACGGTTTGCAACTACACATGGGGACAAAGATTGTTTTTGGAGAAATGTCCTCTGGCATGATGAAACACAAGTACAACTGTTTGGCCATAATGCCCATCGTTATGGTTTGAGGAAAAGGGGGAGGCTTGCAAGCCGAAGAACACCATCCCAACAGTGAAGCACGGGGGTGGCAGCATCATGTTGTGGGGGTGCTTTGCTGCAGGAGGGACTGGTGCACTTCACAAAATAGATGGCATCATGAGGACGGAAAATTATGGGGATATATTGAAGCAACATCTCAAGACATCAGGCACGAAGTTCAAGCTTGGTCGCAAATGGGTCTTCCAAATGGACAATGACCCCAAGCATACTTCCAAAGTTGTGGCAAAATGGCTTAAGGACAACAAAAGTCAAGGTATTGGAGTGGCCATCACAAAGCCCTGACCTCAATCCTATAGAAAATTTGTGGGCAGAACTGAAAAAGCGTGTGCGAGCAAGGAGGCCTACAAACCTGATTCAGGTACACCAGCTCTGCCACACCAATTTATTGTGGGAAGCTTGTGGAAGGCTACTCAAAACGTTAAACAATGCTAAAAGCAATGCTACCAAATACTAATTGAGTGTATGTAAACTTCTGACCCACTGGGAATGTGATGAAAGAAATAAAAGCTGAAATAAATCATTCTCTACTATTACTCTGACATTTCACATTCTTAAAATAAAGTGATGATCCTAATTGATCTAAAACAGGGAATTTTTACTAGGATTAATTGTTGTACGGGATCTTCAGTTTCTTGGTCAAGAATTGTGAAATACTGAGCTTAAAATTATTTGGATAAGGTGTATGTAAACTTTCGACTTCAACTGTACCTGTAAATACATACACTACAGTTCAAAAGTTTGGGGTCCCTTAGAAATGTCCTTGTTTTTGAAAGAAAAGCAGGATGCTGGCCGAGACAAAGTTGCAAAAAAAAGCCATATCTCAGACTGGTCAATAAAAATAAAAGATGGGCAAAAGAACACAGACACTGGACAGATGAACTCTGCCTAGAAGGCCAGCATCATGGAGTCACCTCATCACTGTTGACGTTGAGACTGGTGTTTTGTGGATACTATTTAATGAAGTTGCCAGTTGAGGACTTGTGAGGCGTCTGTTTCTCAAACTAGACGCTCTAATGTACTTGTCCTCTTGCTCAGTTGTGCACCGGGGCCTTCCACTCCTCTTTCTATTCTGGTTAGCGCCAGTTTGCGCTGTTCTGTGAAGGGAGTAGTACACAGCGTTGTACGGGATCTACAGTTTCTTGGCAATTTCTCGCATGGAATACTCCTGATACTCAACTCGTCTAAAGAAGACAAGTTTTATTGCTTTTTTAATCAGGACAACAGTTTTCAGCAGTGCTAACATATTTGCAAAAGGGTGTTGTAATGATCAATTAGCCTTTTAAAATGATAAACTTGGATTAGCTAACACAACGTGCCATTGGAACACAGGAGTGATGGTTGCTGATAATGGGCCTCTGTACGCCTATGTAGATATTCCATAAAATATCTGCCGTTTCCAGCTACAATAGTCATTTACAACATTAACAATGTTTACACTGTATTTCTGATCAATTTGAGGTTATTTTAATGAACAAAAAAATGTGCTTTTCTTTCAAAAACAAGGACATATCTAAGTGACCCCAAACTTTTGAACGGTAGTGTACATGCATACATACATTCATACATAGTCACAGTCACTCACACACACACACTATCACTCTCTGCCACACACACACACACACACACACACACACATCTCCTGCAAACCACAAAGCCCAGAGGGGGATGTTTGTATGCATTAAAAGGGACAGTGAGGGAGAGAGAGTGATGCCCACATCCTTGACCCTTCATTCCCAAACCCCCCATCCTGTTGATTTCTCTGCTATGGATCTGACACCTCAGCGCCTGAGGCTTCTTACCGCATCACTCACATGACTGGCACAGTAGCCCTGCCGCCGCCAAGCCTGCCAGATCAGCTACAATACGCTTTGATCTAAAGATGTAGGATCTTAATTTGATCACTCTTTTGTTTGTTCAGGTACACCAGCTCTGCCACACCAATTTATTGTGGGAAGCTTGTGGAAGGCTACTCAAAACGTTAAACAATGCTAAAAGCAATGCTACCAAATACTGCTGAGAATGTTTCTGTAAAGCAGGAAATGCAAACTTGTAGTGTATTTGAGTTTTAAAAAGTCTTGTAATGGCAGATTTCCGTGTAGCAGGGATCGGACCAAAACGCAGCGTGGTAAGTGCCCATGACAATTTTAATAAGAAAAGCCTGAACACTATGAAATACAAAACAATAATGTGAAATAAACCAAACCGAAACAGTCCCGTGTGGCAAAAACACTAACACAAGAAACAAACACCCACAAACCAACAGTGAAACCCAGGCTACCTAAATATGGTTCCCGATCAGAGACAACGACTAACACCTGCCTCTGATTGACAACCATATCAGGCCAGACACAGAAACAGACAAACTAGGCATCCAACATAGAATGCCCACTCAGATCACACCCTGACCAAACAAAACAGAAAAACATACAAAGCAAACTATGGTCAGGGCGTGACAAGGCTAGTAAAGTTTGTAATTTCCACTTTTAAAATTTCAGACCTGATTTGCCCTAACGAAAAATGTACCAACCACTACAAAAATGTAAAATAACCCCTACAAAAATGTATATTAATTATAATTCACATAATAATTCACATTTCCTGTTGCTGCAGGATTATTCTCCTGTTGTAGCAAACTGGCTCAAATTAAGATCCTACATCGGTAGCTAAACACAAGTTAGCCGGTCTTTCTGAGCACTGGCTAGCGGCAAATTTTAGTCCTCCTTTTTAGCAACGCTTGACTTTGAAGTGGGGAGCCACCGGGAAGGGGTCTGAGTGGCTATCAGAGAAGACCTTACACCTTGGAAGGCCCGGGGAATAAGAGCACAACTGACTAGGGAGTGTGTGCTGTAAGATGAAAAAGATTATACCATGCTATGTCTTAAAGACACACTGAGAATGTTTACATGGACAGTAATAATTTGCTTATGGTTGTAGGCAGATTATGCAATAGTCCTGTAAACACCTTACTTTGCTTATCTTAAACGGCACGAGGTCAAAATCAAAGAAAGCATGCGCTGATTAAAACTGGTTTTCTGACTGGTTGCATCACTGCCTGGTACGGCAACTGCTCGGCCTCCGACCGCAAGGCACTACAGAGGGTAGTGCGTACGGCCCAGAACATCACTACGGCTAAGCTGCCTGCCATCCAGGACCTCTACACCAGGTGGTGTCAGAGGAAGGCCCTAAAAACTGTCAAAGTCTCCAGCCACCCCAGTCATAGACTGTTCTCTCCGCTACCGCCTCCCTCTTTAGCACAAGTCAATTGACTTTGGAAAAACTAAATGTATGTGTCTTAGAAGTAGTATATACAAACATTATAAGTCTTAATTTCAGGATCAAATATGCTTCCCAAAAATGACATGGTAGAACGTTTATTTTGATTGGGAATTTTCTGCATTTACCAGTGTCATCAGGTAGCCTGATTGCAGATGTGTCCACGTAAACAGGATTATTAGGGGAATCATTCTTCTTGCAAAGCATGTAAACGTTTCAATCTAACTATTGAATTCATCTGATTATGCACAATAATCACATTATTGTGTGCATGTAACCATACTCACTGCAGAGCAAACAGTAGGGCTGTCAAAGGTGCAACAGTGTACTGTGACATCAGAGCAGAGGGGGTTGAGCTAGAGGAGCTAATGCTGATTACAGTGCAACTGAATCGAAGTTCATTGCGCAAACACATCGATGGTGACTGAGACGCGGCTAGGGCACTGGTATTATATCTCTGGTAGGTGTAATTACAGTGTCTTGTTCCCTTTGATAATGTGTTAAACAGGTCCTGAAACAGATGGGAGCCCTGTGTGTGTGTGTGTGTGTGTGTGTGTGTGTGTGTGTGTGTGTGTGTGTGTGTGTGTGTGTGTGTGTGTGTGTGTGTGTGTGTGTGTGTGTGTGTGTGTGTGTGTCTGTGTGTGTGGAGTTCTTACCTTTGCTCTGGGGGTGAAGATGTAGAGGGAGACAGTGTCTGTTCCACAGTCACAGGTCAGTCTCAGAGTCTCACGAGTAAGAAAGCCCTGAAGCCTGCCAAAAACACAAACTCAGTCAGCACTCTATGCTCTCTCTCTTTCTCACCACAGTCCATGAATAATAAACGTCATATGTATAGAGGGCCAGGCCTGTAAAACACAATAAAACCCAGAGTATAAAATGGCCACATGGATAGATCTATTCCACAGGCCAGGAGGAACAGTTAAAATGTAAAGAGCATCACCACCACAGTTTGAGAGACTAGAGCAAGCTGTTTTTCACCAGAGTGGTCAGTTCTTCACTCAGCTCCAACAAAACTCTAGGCGCTACGTGTGACCTTGAGCACTGCGGCAGAATACTGAGAGGGGGAAATAAGAAAGGACAATATGCTGGGAGTGGATGACAAGATGTATACACACTGTAGCTACTGGGTCTGATTCTGAGTCAGTGAGTCAGTCAGTCTCTCTCTCTCTCTCTCTCACTTGGCAAGCATGGTAAAATACACAGACTATCAATAGCCAGCACTTGCTCTGCAGAATGAATGATAGCACTCCATGAACAGGTGTGTGCAGCAGGCGTCTAGTCTACAGGCTGATCTACAGCCCCAATCATATAAATAAAATAAAATAAAATCAACATGGCCCAGGTTGCCTCTCCCTATAAGATGATATCCCAGGCAATGCCTTACATTTCCATGTAATGATGAGCAATGGCATCTCCAGTTTCCTTTTATAATTTGGAGGGCTGTTCTACAATAGCGGCAGAAGGGAAACAGCCTTGGCGGTGCCAACAAACAATTCCAATATAGCCGTCGGGGCATTTGTATTTGTTAGGAATCCCCATTAGATGCTGCCAAGGCAGAAGCTACTCTTCCTGCGGTCCAAACCATTTAAGGCACTTACATCACACATAAAACAAAATATAAAACAGTACATCATAGAACATTATTACACCACTACATATCTACAATATAAAATGTATAATACCACCATACAACAATATTGTGCAGAGCTGTTCTGAAGGAAGTTGTCAAGGAAGTGAATTTGTGTTTATAAAGAAAGTACCGCCCCCACCTACAGTCAACCAATCATGTCAATTTCATCATAGCGATTGCTGGTTTTTGCTACTGCATTTGAAGAAACTTTCAAAGTAAATTTTCTGGATTGACTGACATTCATGTCTTAAAGTAATGATGGACTGTCGTTTCTCTTTGCTTATTTGAGGTGTTTTTGCCATAATATGGACTTGGTCTTTTACTAAATAGGGCTATCTTCTGTATACCAACCCTACCTTGTCACAACACAACTGATTGGGTCAAACACATTAATAAGAAGAAAAGAAATTCCACAAATGAACTTTTAACAAGGCTATCTATACCTGCTAATTGAAATGTATTCCAGGTGACTACCTCATGAAGATGGTTGAGAGAATGCCAAGAGTGTGCAAAGCGGTCATCAAGGTAAAGGGTGGCTACTTTGAAGAATCTCTAATATAAGATACAGTTGAAGTCAGACGTTTACATACATCTTAGCCAAATATATTTAAATTCAGTTTTTCACAATTCCTGACAATTAATCCAAGTAACAATTCCCTGTCTTAGGTCAGTTCGGATCACCACTTTATTTTAAGAATGTGAAATGTCAGAATAATAGTAGAGAGTGATTAATTTCAGCTTATATTTGCCTCCCCCTTTTCCCTCCAAACATAACGATGGTCATTATGGCCAAACAATTATATTTTTGTTTCATCAGATCAGAGGACATTTCTCCAAAAAGTACGATCTTTGTCCCCATGTGCAGTTGCAAACCATAGTCTGGCTTTTTTATGGCGGATTTTGAGCAGTGGCTTCTTCCTTGCTGAGCTGCCTTTCAGGTTATGTCGATATAGGACTTGTTTTACTGTGGATATAGATACTTTTGTGCCTGTTTCCTCCAGCATCTTCACAAAGTCCTTTGCTGTTGTTCTGGGATTGATTTGCACCAAAGTAAGTTCATCTCTAGGAGACAGAAAGCGTCTCCTTCCTGAGCAGTATGACGGCTGCGTGGTCCCATGGTGTTTATACTTGCGTACTATTGTTTGTACAGATGAACGTAGTACCTTCAGGCATTTGGAAATTGATCCCAAGGATGAACCAGACATGAAGAGCTCTACAATTTTTTTCTGTGGTCTTGGCCGATTTCTTTTGATTTTCCCTTGATGTCAAGCAAAGAGGCACTGAGTTTGAAGGTAGGCCTTGAAATACATCCACAGGTACACCTCCAATTGACTCAAATTATGTCAATTAGCCTATCAGAAGCTTCTAAAGGCATGACAACATTTACTGGATTTTTCCACGCTGTTTAAAGGCACAGACAACTTAGTGTATGTAAACTTCTGACCCACTGGAATTGTGATACAGTGAATTATAAGTGAAATAATCTGTCTGTAAACAATTGTTGGAAAAATTACTTGTGTCATGCACAAAGTAGATCTCCTAACCGACTTGCAAAACTATAGTTTGTTAACAAGAAATTTGTGGAGTGGTTGAAAAATGAGTTTTAATGACTCCAACCTAAGTGTATGTGAACTTCCGACTTCAACTGTATATTTCAATTTGTTTAACACTATTTTGGTTACTACATGATTCCATATGTGTTATTTCATACTCCTGATGCAGTCACTATTATTCTAAAATGTAGAAAATAGTCAAATTAAAGAAAAACCCTGGAATGAGTAAGTGTATACAAACTTTTGACTGGTACTGTACAGTATATATTTGCTCCTGCTCAACAACAAAAAATCTCAGTCAACCAACAGCCTAACGACCAAACAATCGACCAGTCGACTAATTATGGTCAGCCCTAGAGAGCAAGAGAGTCTGCATAACAAAACAGTTGTGTCTGTCCCATTAGTGACCCAAATGAATGTTGGCTTCAATGACAGTACCTAATAAGACTTATGTAATTACTCGCAATTATTTGAGCAGCCCATTTCCTCCTCAGAGAGTGTGGACAGTCACTGGACCTCCAGCTCTAAACACAAGCCAAGGAGAATGATGGCCATCAGCACATGTTTAAGAAACTGCTAGAGCAACATTCCCACACTGGGCCCGGAGTAGTATAGTGTGCTCCCCTGTGTGTGTGACTAGAGGAGATGGATGACGTGGGGAAGGGATGGTCAGCCTTCTGAGGAGATATGCTGAGGAGATGTTACTATATAAACCGTCTCAATCAGTATGTGCTATAAACAGGCCTGCTGTAATTTGGCCCTGGTCGTAATCGCTCACCCTTAGTATTATTTTAACTGTCTGTGGGCCTCTGTCTGTCTGTGTGTGTGTGTGTCTGTGTATGAATGTGTGAGGTTTTTCCAAGCAAGCCGATGATAACTGGGCATCTTGAGAGACGTACTACACATGTTCCATTACACTGGGTGAACTATGGGAAATAGAATTTCCTCCTCCTGCTGCAGCTGCTGCTGCCTTAACTGAAACCAGGCCTGTGTGATGTGTGTCAGTGTGTGTCAGCCCCACTCCACCAAGCTTCAAGGCCAGCCGTGAGATAAAAGTCAGAGGTAACCTTTGAGAAGCAGCCAGACCAAAACACACTGCGTGTCTCCCTCTGTTCATAGAAGCAGCCAGACCAAAACACACTGTGTCTACCTCTGTTCAAGAGAGAGTGAGACAAATCTAGTATTCACACAAAAGGGCCGGAGAGGGAGTGGGAAATGCTCTGGAGCAGCGGTCTGCCGTAGAAGGGCTGTGATCTTGCTAGCAGTGGAGAGCCGTAGAGACTCACTGGAGACTGGAGGGAGAGTAGCCGTGTTCTAATAAGAAAGCTGGAAGAAGGTGTTGATAGGCCCATTGCGTGCTGTTGGCTGTATTGGTGTATCATTAGCCCCAGGGGAGAAAGGGGAGGCAGGCAGCTGCCCCTGTCACAGAGCCCCTCCAGTTGTGAGGGTGGCAGAGGGACGTCACTGTGGCACAGGAGGGCACAGGGCAGTCAGCTGGGCCTCTACCTAAGTCCTGGGACAAACACACACATACATACACATATGTGCACACACACACGCACGCACACGCAAGCGCATACACACGCACACAAGCCCAAACTCCTTTCCAGTCCCATACCTGGCCTGCCAGGGAACAGTGAAATTGAAAAGGGATATGGAACGAAGTACATCTCGATGAGATGAGGGGGTGATTTCTTAATTTCAAAGTGCTGAGATGCTATTGATCACTCTCAGAATAATCCCTCTTGTTAGAACAAAATGTATCATTGCCCTGAAGGGCTGGATGTGTATGAAACATATCTGGGCTCCAATGGCTGTCTGGACTGCTTGGCAAGGTGGTGGTTTACTAGAGGGCTTTCACCACAGTGGGTTAATACAGCGTGAAGACAGGACTCGAGGTTCTTGCTCTCATCCTTATGTAGGGAGCCTTGGGTTCAACAGCTGTCCTTCCTCGTCTCTCTTTTCCAATACAGTCTTATACATTTCGCTGTTCTCATCTTCATGGCCCAGTGGTGTCCTCTCTCCAGGGTCTCTGAGTTTTCTGAGGCCAGGGCTCCTCTGCTGTTTTCCCTGCTTAATCCTGCTCCGAGTACAGCAGGGTAACTTCAGTCCACAAATCCCCAACAGCTGCATTGGTGCTGTGGCCCCTCCAGCCATCCAGCCCCTCCCACTCTAACCACATCCCCGCCTCTCCTCACTCAGAGTCCTAGTGGAGGATGGGGTTACACCACAGGGCATGACGCTGCCGCCCAGGAATGCAATGAGGAAGGAGCCGTGGCTGATCCCATATCACGGTACACCGTGAGGGAGAGGCAATGGGAAGGATGGATCCCATGATCCATGAGCCACGATCAGGAAACCCAACGTACTCCCTTGTTAATGGAGCTCCATGCCAATAAGACTCCATGACTTGTCACACCCTGATCTGTTTCACCTTTCCTCGTTATTGTCTCCACCCCCTCCAGGTGTCGCTTGTTTTCCCCAGTGTATTTATCCCTGTGTTTCCTGTCTCTCTGTGCCATGTATGTTTCTATGTCAACCAGCATTTTTCCTGTTCTCCTGCTTTTTGCATTCTCCTTTTTCTAGTCCTCCCAGTTTTGACCCTTGCCTGTTTCTGGACTTTGTACCCGCCTGCCTGATCATTCTGCTTGCCTTGATCACGAGCCTGTCTGCCACTCTGTACCTCCTAGACTCTGATCTGGTTTTGACCTTTTTGCCTGTCCACTACCATTCTCTTGCCTACCCCTTTGGATGAATAAACATTGTAAGACTCCAACCTCTGCCTCCTGTGTCTGCATCTGGTTCTCGCCTTGTGCATTGAAATGACTTGTGTCAGGTACTTATCAGAGTAGAATGGATGCATAATCGAAGACTGGGGGGGGTGGAACTGCTCTGATTACAGTGTAATGTGTGGTGAAATCACAGAGTGCTACCTAATATCTGTCAGAAGGCCAGACACTGTAGCTGTGCTGATTTATGTAAAACACGTCTGGAGGTCTCTGCTCAATGGAGCATTAGAAGCTGGAACAGAAATCAATGAGCAGCCTTAACTATGCTGTTACATTCTACATGGGAGGCAATGGCAATCATAGACAGGGAGTGCACTACACCATTGTTCACATTTCCAATAAATGTGATGATCAATATTCAGAAATAACTTTGGTTAGAACTCCAGAACTTTCATCACGCACACCTGTCCCCTATTCCCACTGATTAAATCAAATCAAATCAAAGTTTATTTGTCACGTGCGCCGAATACAACAGGTGTAGACCTTACAGTGAAATGCTTACTTACAGGCTCTAACCAATGGTGTGGGAAAAAAGGTGTGTGTGTGTGTGTGTAGGTAAGTAAAGAAATAAAACAACAGAAAAAAGACATTTGAAAAAGAGTAGCAAGGCTATATACAGACACCTGTTAGTCAGGCTTATTGAGGTAGTATGTACATGTAGGTATCGTTAAAGTGACTATGCATATATGATGAACAGAGAGTAGCAGAAGCGTAAAAAGAGGGGTTGGCGGGTGGTGGGTCACAATGCAGATAGCCCGGTTAGCCAATGTTGGTCTGGCCATTTACTGGTTGATCGGGCCATTTAGGTAGTATGTACATGTAGGTATCGTTAAAGTGACTATGCATATAAGATAAACAGAGAGTAGCAGCAGCGTAAAGGAGGGGTTGGGGGGGGCAGACAATGCAAATAGTCTGGGTAACAATTTGGTTACCTGTTCAGGAGTCTTATGGCTTGGGGGTAAAAACTGTTGAGAAGCCTTTTTGTCCTAGACTTGGCACTCTGGTACCGCTTGCAATGCGGTAGTAGAGAGAACAGTCTATGACTAGGGTGGCTGGGGTCTTTGACCATTTTTAGGGCCTTCCCCTGACACTGCCTGGTGTAGAGGTCTTGGATGGCAGGCAGCTTTGCCCCAGTGATGTACTGGGCCGTACGCACTACCCTCTGAAGTGCCTTGCGGTCGGAGGCCGAGCAGTTGCCGTACTTGGCAGTCATGCAACCGGTCAGGATGCTCTCGATGTTGCAGCTAAATCAAATCAAATTTTATTTGTCACATACACATGGTTAGCAGATGTTAATGCGAGTGTAGCGAAATGCTTGTGCTTCTAGTTCCGACAATGCAGTAATAACGAGCAAGTAATCTAACTAACAATTCCAAAAAAAACTACTGTCATACACAGTGTAAGGGGATAAAGAATATGTACATAAGGATATATGAATGAGTGATGGTACAGAGCAGCATAGGCAAGATACAGTAGATGATATCGAGTACAGTATATACATATGAGATAAGTATGTAAACCAAGTGGCATAGTTAAAGTGGCTAGTGATACATGTATTACATAAGGATGCAGTCGATGATATAGAGTACAGTATCAACGTATGCATATGAGATGAACAATGTAGGGTAAGTAACATTATATAAGGTAGCATTGTTTAAAGTGGCTAGTGATATATTTACATCATTTCCCATCGATTCCCATGATTAAAGTGGCTGGAGTAGAGTCAGTGTCATTGACAGTGTGTTGGCAGTAGCCACTCAATGTTAGTGGTGGCTGTTTAACAGTCTGATGGCCTTGAGATAGAAGCTGTTTTTCAGTCTCTCGGTCCTAGCTTTGATGCACCTGTACTGACCTCGCCTTCTGGATGGCAGCGGGGTGAACAGGCAGTGGCTCGGGTGGTTGATGTCCTTGATGATCTTTATGGCCTTCCTGTAGCATCGGGTGGTGTAGGTGTCCTGGAGGGCAGGTAGTTTGCCCCCGGTGATGCGTTGTGCAGACCTCACTACCCTCTGGAGAGCCTTACGGTTGAGGGCGGTGCAGTTGCCATACCAGGCGGTGATACAGCCCGCCAGGATGCTCTCGATTGTGCATCTGTAGAAGTTTGTGAGTGCTTTTGGTGACAAGCCGAATTTCTTCAGCCTCCTGAGGTTGAAGAGGCGCTGCTGCGCCTTCCTCACGATGCTGTCTGTGTGAGTGGACCAATTCAGTTTGTCTGTGATGTGTATGCCGAGGAACTTAAAACTTGCTACCCTCTCCACTACTGTTCCATCGATGTGGATGGGGGTGTTCCCTCTGCTGTTTCCTGAAGTCCACAATCGTCTCCTTAGTTTTGTTGACGTTGAGTGTGAGGTTATTTTCCTGACACCACACTCCGAGGGCGCTCACCTCCTCCCTGTAGGCCGTCTCGTCGTTGTTGGTAATCAAGCCTACCACTGTTGTGTCGTCCGCAAACTTGATGATTGAGTTGGAGGCGTGCATGGCCACGCAGTCGTGGGTGAACAGGGAGTACAGGAGAGGGCTCAGAACGCACCCTTGTGGGGCCCCAGTGTTGAGGATCAGCGGGGAGGAGATGTTGTTGCCTACCCTCACCACCTGGGGGCGGCCCGTCAGGAAGTCCAGTACCCAGTTGCACAGGGCGGGGTCGAGACCCAGGGTCTCGAGCTTGATGACGAGCTTGGAGGGTACTATGGTGTTGAATGCCGAGCTGTAGTCGATGAACAGCATTCTCACATAGGTATTCCTCTTGTCCAGATGGGTTAGGGCAGTGTGCAGTGTGGTTGAGATTGCATCGTCTGTGGACCTATTTGGGCGGTAAGCAAATTGGAGTGGGTCAAGGGTGTCAGGTAGGGTGGAGGTGATATGGTCCTTGACTAGTCTCTCAAAGCACTTCATGATGACGGATGTGAGTGCTACGGGCGGTAGTCGTTTAGCTCAGTTACCTTAGCTTTCTTGGGAACAGGAACAATGGTGGCCCTCTTGAAGCATGTGGGAACAGCAGACTGGTATAGGGATTGATTGAATATGTCCGTAAACACACCGGCCAGCTGGTCTGCGCATGCTCTGAGGGCGCGGCTGGGGATGCCGTCTGGGCCTGCAGCCTTGCGAGGGTTAACACGTTTAAATGTCTTACTCACTTCGGCTGCAGTGAAGGAGAGACCGCATGTTTCCGTTGCAGGCCGTGTCAGTGGCACTGTATTGTCCTCAAAGCGGGCAAAAAGTTATTTAGTCTGCCTGGGAGCAAGACATCCTGGTCCGTGACTGGGCTGGGTTTCTTCCTGTAGTCCGTGATTGACTGTAGACCCTGCCACATACCTCTTGTGTCTGAGCCGTTGAATTGAGATTCTACTTTGTCTCTGTACTGGCGCTTAGCTTGTTTGATAGCCTTGCGGAGGGAATAGCTGCACTGTTTGTATTCAGCCATGTTACCAGACACCTTGCCCTGATTAAAAGCAGTGGTTCGTGCCTTCAGTTTCACACGAATGCTGCCATCAATCCACGGTTTCTGGTTAGGGAATGTTTTAATCGTTGCTATGGGAACGACATCTTCAACGCACGTTCTAATGAACTCGCACACCGTATCAGCGTATTCGTCAATGTTGTTGTCTGACGCAATACGAAACATCTCCCAGTCCACGTGATGGAAGCAGTCTTGGAGTGTGGAGTCAGCTTGGTCGGACCAGCGTTGGACAGACCTCAGCGTGGGAGCTTCTTGTTTTAGTTTCTGTCTGTAGGCAGGGATCAACAAAATGGAGTCGTGGTCAGCTGTACAAAAATATAGACCGCAAGTATAAACACCATGGGAACACGCAGCTGTCATATAGAACCTTTTGAGGATCTCAGGACCTGCCAAATCTTTTTAGTTTCCTGAGGGGGAATAGGCTTTGTCGTGCCCTCTTCACGACTGTCTTGGTGTGTTTGGACCATGATAATTTGTTGGTGATGACACCAAGGAACTTGAATCTCTCAACCTGCTCCACTACAACCCGTCGATGAGGATGGGGGCGTCCTTGGTCCTCCTTTTCCTGTTGTCAAAAATCATCTCATTTGTCTTGATCACGTTAAGGGAGAGGTTGTTATCCTGGCACCACACTGCCACGTCTCTGACCTCGTCCCTATAGGCTGTCTCATCGTTGTCGGTGATCAGGCCTACCACTGTTGTGTCATCAGAAAACTTAATGATGGTGTTGGAGTCGTAACTGGCCATCATGGGTGAACAGGGAGTACTGGAGGGGACTAAGCATGCACCCATGAGGGGGCCCTGTGTTGATGATCAGCGTGGCAGATGTGTTGCTCCAACCCTTACCACCTGGAAGCGGCCGGTCAGGAAGTCCAGGATCCAGTTGCAGAGAGAGATGTTTAGTCCCAGGATCCTTAGCTTAATGATGAGCTTTGTGGGCACTATGGTGTTGAATGCTGAGCTGAAGTCAATGTATAGCATTCTCACATAGATGTTCCTTAAGTCCAGGTGTGAATGGCAGTGTGGAGTGCAATAGAGATTACATCATCTGTGGATCTGTTGGGGCAGTATGCAAATTGGAGTGGGTCTAGGGTTTCTGGGATAATGGTGTTGATGTGAGCCATTCAAAGCACTTCATGGCTACAGATGTGAGTGCTATGGGTCAGTAGTCATTTAGGGAGGTTACCTTGGTGTTCGTGGGCACAGGGACTATGGTGGACTGCTTGAAACATGTTGATATTACAGTAACTTGAAAAAGTATTCATCCCCCGTGGTGTTTTTCCTATTTTGTTGCATTACAACCTGCAATTTAAATGTATTTTTATTTGGATTGGACATACACAAAATATTCATGGACATACACAAAATATTCCAAATTTGGTGAAGTGAAAAAAATATATAAAAAAATAATGAAAAGAGGTTTGTGCATATGTATGCACCCCCTTTGCTATGAAGCACCTAAATAAGATCTGGTGCAACCAATTACCTTCAGAAGTCACATAATTTGTAAAACAAAAAGTCCAACTGTGTGCAATCTAAGTGTAATCTGTCACATGATCTCAGTATACAGTTGAAGTCGGAAGTTTACATACACTCAGGTTGGAGTCATTAAAACTTGTTTTTCAACCACTCCACAAATTTCTTGTTAACAAACTAATGTTTTGGCAAGTTAGCGAGGACATCTACTTTGTGCATGACACAAGTAATTTTTCCAACAATTGTTTACAGACAAATGAATTAACTTATAATTCACTGTATCACAATTCCATTGGGTCATAAGTTTACATTCAGTAAGTTGACTGTGCCTTTAAACAGCTTGGAAAATTCCAGAAAACTATGTCATGGCTTTAGAAGTTTCTGATAGGCTAATTGACATAATTATAGTCAATTGGAGGTGTACCTGTAGATGTATTTCAAGGCCTACCTTGAATGTATTTATGTATTTCAAGACCTCAGAAGAAAAATTGTAGACCTCCTCAAGTCTGGAAAATCCTTGCGATTAATTTCCAAATGCCTGAAGGTACCACGTTCATCTGTACAAAAAATATAGACCGCAAGTATAAACACCATTGGAACACGCAGCTGTCATACCGCTCAGGAAGAAGACGCGTTCTGTCTCCTAGAGATGAACACACTTTGGTGCGAAAAGTGCAAATCAATCCCAGAACAACAGCAAAGGACCTTGTGAAGATGCTGGAGGAAACAGGTACAAAAGTGTCTATATCCACAGTAAAAACGACTCCTATAATCGACATAACCTGAAAGGCCGCTCAGCAAGGGAGAAGCCACTGCTCCAAAACCTCCATAAAAAAAGCCAGACTACGGTCAAGGTATTGGAGTGGCCATCACAAAGCCCTGACCTCAATCCCATAGAACATTTGTGGGCAGAACTGAAAAAGTGTGTGCAAGCAAGGAGGAATACAAACCTGACTCAGTTACACCAGCTCTGTCAGGAGGAATGGGCCAAATTCACCCAACCTATTATGGGAAGCTTGTGGAAGGCTACCCGAAATGTTTGACCCAAGTTAAACAATTTGAAGGAAATACCACCAAAAACAAATTGAGTGTATGTAAACTTCTGACCCACTGGGAATGTGATGAAATAAATAAATGCTGATTCTGACATTTCATATTCTTAAAATAAAGTGGTGATCCTAACTGACCTAAGACAGGGAATTTTTACTAGGATTAAATGTCAGGGATTGTGAAAAACTGAGTTTAAATATATTTGGCAAAGGTGTATGTAAACTTCCGACTTAAACTGTATATACACCTGTTCTGAAAGGCCCCAGAGTCTGCAACACCACTAAGCAAGGGGCACCACCAAGCAAATAGCACCATGAAGACCAAGGAGCTCTCAGGGACAAAGTTGTGGAGAAGTACAGATCAGGGTTGAGTTACAAAAAAAAATCTGAAACTTTGAACATCCCACGGAGCACCATTAAATCCATTATTAAAAAATGGAAAGAATATGGCACCACAATAAACTTGCCAAGAGAGGGCCACCCACCAAAACTCACAGACCAGGCAAGGATGGCATTAATCAGAGAGGCAACAAAGAGACCAAAGACAACCCTGAAGGAGCTGGACCACTTTAAGCCATTCAATCCACAGAGCTGGGCTTTACAGAAGAATGGCCAGAAAAAAAGCCATTGCTTAAAAGAAAAAAATAAGCAAACATGTTTGGTGTTCACCAAAAGGCATGTGGGAGACTCCCCAAAAATATGGGAGAAGGTACTTTGGTGAGATGAGACTAAAATTGAGCTTTCTGGCCATCAAGGAAAACGCTATCACTGGCGCAAACTCAACACCTCGGTTCAACCCAAGAATACCATCCCCACAGTGAAGCATGGTGATGACAGCATCATGTTGTGCGGATCTTTTTCATCGGCAGAGACTGGGAAACGGGTCTGAATTGAAGGAATGATGTTGCTAAATACAGGGAAGTTCTTGAGGGAAACCTGTTTCAGTCTTCCAGAGATTTGAGACTGGGACGGAGGTTCACCTTCCAGCAGGACAATGACCCTAAATATACTGCTAAAGCAACCCTTGAGTGGTTTAAGGGGAAACATTTAAATGTCTTGGAATGGCCTAGTCAAAGCCCAGACCTCAATCTAATTGAGCATCTGTGGTATGACTTAAAGGTTGCTGTACACCAGCAGAACCCATCCGACTTGAAGGAGCTGGAGCAGTTTTGCCTTGAAGAATGGGCAAAAATCCCAATGGCTAGATGTGCCAAGCTTATTGAGACATACCCCAAGAGACTTGCAGCTGTAATTGCTGCAAAAGGTGGCTCTACAAAGTATTGACTTTGGGGGGGATGAATAGTTATTCACGCTTAAGTTATTTCTTGTTTGTTTCACAATAAAAAATAGTTTGCATCTTCAAAGTGGTAGGCATGTTGTGTAAATCAAATTATACAAACCCCCCAAAAATCTATTTTAATTCCAGGTTGTAAGGCAACAAAATAGGAAAAATGCCAAGGGGGGTGAATACTTTTGCAAGCCTCTGTACAGACTCGATCAGGGACAGGTTGAAAATGTCAATGAAGACACATGCCAGTTGGTCAGCGCATGCTCGGAGTACACGTCCTGGTAATCCGTCTGCGGCCTTGTGAATGATGACCTGTTTAAAGGTCTTACTCACATTGGCTATGGAGAGGATGTGTCATGCCCTGGCCTTAGTTATCTTTGTTTTCTTTATTATTTTGGTTAGGTCAGGGTGTGACATGGGGGATGTATGTGTTTTGTCTGGTCTAGGGGTTTTGTATGTTTATGGGGTGTTTTCTAGTCTAGGTGTTTATGTAAGTCTATGGTTGCCTAGATTGGTTCTCAATTAGAGGCAGGTGTTTATCGTTGTCTCTGATTGGGAACCATATTTAGGCAGCAATGTTCTTTGGGTATTTTGTGGGTGGTTGTCTTCTGTCTTTGTACCAGATAGGACTGTTTTGGTTTTCACATTTGTTGTTATGTATATTGTAGTGTCTCGTGTATAATCTTGATTTAACATGTTGAACTCTAACCATGCTGCATTTTGGTCCTCCTCTCCTTCAATGGAAGAAAACCGTTACAGTGTGATCACACAGTCATCCGGAACAGCTGATGCTCTCATATGCATGCTTCAGTGTTGCTTGCATAGAAGTAATTTAGCTCATCTGGCAGGCTCGTGACACTGGTCGGTTAGCGGCTGTGCTTTCCTTTGTAGTCCATAATAGTTTGCAAGCCCTGCCACATCCGACGAGCATTGGAGCCGGTGTAGTACGTCCTGTTTTGATGGTTCATCGGAGGGCATAGCGGGATTTCTTATAAGCTTCCGGGTTAGAGTCCCGCTCCTTGAAGCGGCAGCTCTACACTTTAGCTCAATGCGGATGTTGCCTGTAATCCATGGCTTCTGGTTGGGGTATGTATGTATGGTCACTGTGGGAAAGATGTCATCGATGCACTTATTGATGAAGCCAGTGACTGATGTGGTGAACTCCTCTATGCCATCGGAAGAATCCCGGAACATATTCCAGTCTGTGCCTGCTAAACAGTCCTGTATCTTAGCATCTGACCCCTTCCGTATTGACCAAGTATTCAGACCCTTTGCTATGAGACTCGATATTGAGCTCAGGTGCATCCTGTTTCCATTGATAATCCTTTGTCCCTAGAGCTCCGCGACAGGATTGTGTCGAGGCACAGATCTGGAGAAGGGTACCAAAGAATGTGTGGAGCATTGAAGGTCCCCAAGATCACAGTGGCCTCCATCATTCTTAAATGGAAGAAGTTTTGAACCACCAAGACTCTTCCTAGAGCTGGCCTCCCAGCCAAACTGAGCAATCAGTGGAGAAGGGCCTTGGTCAGGGAGGTGACCCAGAACCCGCTGGTCACTCTGATAGTGCTTCAGAGTTTCTCTGGAATAAAATTAGATTTGAGTGTGATGTCAAAACATTGACAACAAATACATATTGACATAGTAAATAAAATGTTGAGGCCTTTCGGGAACTTGCACTTTACTTTCTCCCCCCTACTATCACTGACTTTGATGTAACAATGTTCTTCACTGTAAAATGTATGCGGCCACTGTTGGGAAAACAAGGAGAGCAGGACGTTGAGGCTACAGATTAAAATGAAAATTCACAAATGAAAACCTTCTGGCTACTCCATGACTCGGCTCCAATGAAAGCTTAGAAGAAGAACACACGAAGACAAGGAATTAAACTGTAGGGACTGAGATTTTTATGGTTGGCTGAGCCAACAAATTGTTTTACTTTCTAAAAGCTTTTCTCAGCACCTTGTGACAAAGACCATATTTTTATAGACACTTGTCCTTCAAAAGTCTCTTGAATTAATTCAGCCTTGTTCTCATATCTTCAGTGCTGAAGTTTCACAACAGTAGAAGACAACAGCACCTCTGGCATGTGAGGAACATATGGGTTTTCTGATGTTGTGGAACTCTACTCAACTGTAGCAGATTCATTAGCAGGGAGATATGAGGACCCTCAGGGAACATGGGGTATGATAATCCATAATTAGTTTCTTGTTGAGAAGAGACAGAAAACAGCATTCTCCAAACCACAGAATCCCCCCACTTAGCACATTGTTAGGGGCTTATCAGCAGGACATCTGTAATACAGGGAAGCAGTACTGGTTGACTGTGGGCCAATGCCCATTCTTTCTGGCCAGCACTTATTTTTCATCATTATTAAGACACAATACAGCAAGTCAACTCTGACATTCACCAACATTGTTATAACATGCAAGCTGTGGGCAACATGTGGCTGCAATACTAAATAAATACAGAGTCGTTTTAAGGCTGTTGTTTTGGACACCTCGCCTGGTCCTACTCTCCCACGCAATGTTCAGGTAAAATAAACAAACTAGAATCCAAAGGGAGATACAATTACATTAGAATATCTCCATACTGTATAATACAATGTTATGAGTCATGAGGACATAAAAAAACAAAAAGACTCATTGTGAAAGTGATGATGATAGTGTCCAATTTCAAAATTCCAATCTTGGCACTAGTGTTCTGAACAGCAAGTGTATGCAACACATGTTAACATCCCATATGGTACATCCCATATGGATTGGGTGCAGATGACAACAGCTAGCGAGGCCATCCATCCATGTTATCTAGCTAACTACCTCCTGTAGCCATCTTTGGCTTAGAGCCGCCCAAGCACCAGCCGCAGCCTGACCTGAAACTGACGGACAGGAGACATGTTTTGTGTCCCAGGGGACTCGTGAGGAGATTAGAACCTCGGTCAGTAGATAAACAGCACTCAACAAGTCCACCCGTCACGAGAGGTCTGGATTGGATTCTCCGCTGAAGCTGTTTCATGGGCTTAGAAGCATGGCAGGCTGGCAGGACATGGGCAGCCTTAAATGTCTACTATAGTCCAAAATGTGTACACGTACACACAACAGTGTTCTTGGCTTTCATACTTTTCAAATTCTCAACACAGCTCAAGCAATTTCTCCAACTGTCAACACATTCAAATGAATATAGGAAGTGTACCAGAGACACGTTGGTTGGGGAATTGTGGGGAGGTGTGCGTTTGGGCTATGCGTCTCCCAATGCTGGTGGTCTCAGAGCTGCGTTGCTATGTCACAATGGGACGCTGGACTATCGCGTCTCAGCATCTCTGGACTGTGATTTAGGCCTTAGTCTTCTTTGCCCCAACAAGACCCAAACCTTGACTGGCTGCCTGGTTGCCTCTTGTCCACTCATTTGATGAGGAATTTCCTTCCTGATCCTCCATGCAATAGGAGGCATCTGCAAAGTCTATTTAGCCAAGATTCTTGTCTCCCCAAACGTTTACAGATATATTGTGGCATCTGCCTGGGATGAGCCGGGGAGGTGTGCAGCTGTGCGCCACTCCATACCCCCTCCAAACCCCACACAAACACCGGAGCCTACTGTGGAGGAGCAGGGGGCAACAAGTGCGGCATAGCTACAGGATGAACTGCCATCACCCGTGACCCCAGCATAGTATAGCGCATCATCGGCAAGGCATGACATCATCGACTGGGCAGAGTTCACAACCTTGCAGCTAATGCGTCTGTTCTTTGGACCTGTGGTGCATCAGGCCATTAGACCATGACATCATGGTGACAAAGTGGACCTGTGGTGCATCAGGCCATTAGACCATGACGTCATGGTGACAAAGTGGACCTGTGCTGCATCAGGCCATTAGACCATGACATCATGGTGACAAATTGGACCTGTGGTGCATCAGGCCATTAGACCCTGACATCACATTGACAAATGAGAGTGAGGGGAGAGGAAAAACGTATTGTGCTGACTGAGCTGCGCTAGGCTACACATCAGTTTGGGTTTTAGGGGCTCCTATCCTTCATGCTAATTTTACAGCGTCTGCTACGAGTAATGCCACACCGGATATATGAGAGATTAAAACATCTATTATTTAATCTCTCTCCCCGGGTTTTAAATGACGTTAATAGACAAGCTTGGTGCGATTTTACAGAATTAAGTGATGCCGAATGAAGACAGAGAGAGGGAGATAATGAGGGACTGCGAGCAGAAGATGAAATATGTACATGGAAAACACAATTTGCAAGCATTGTCACTCGCTCTCATACTGCAGCATTGCACACTGCAAACTCAGTCTCACCAGAGACAACGTCAAAGGGAAAGTGGGTGTATGCAAAGATGGTCTGTCTTTACAGATAATGTACTGTCGGCTCACAAATCCAACATCCCGTCTTTAATTCTCTACACGCTATACATACAGAACATCTTCATTTGGGATTATACTGTATAAACATCAAGATCTATCAAAATAATTCTTATCTAGCGCTACCACAGGGGAAGAGGAACGAGGAGGGTAGAAGACAGCTAGCATTGATCACTATTTTGCACACATTGTTTTATTCCTCAGAGTCCATCTCCTCCACCACGGTGTGAAGATAGAAGACTAGCAGCCAATGTTCCATAAATGGATTCTAGCAACACACTAGTTCTACTGTAGCTCCCGGTGTTGAACAACCTTCAGGTCTCCACTGCTGGTGTTGATAGGTGGGAGAGTCACATTGCATGTGTGTTTTCTATTGTGAATCTGTCCTTTAGTGTATGTGTTGACCTGAACCCACTGTCCACACTCCCCTCTGCAGGAAGCCTGCTCTCCCACAGATCCCTCTTCCCACCTGATGAAGAGAACACAGGGCCTGCCAGGCTGCGTTACTGTTTCTCAGGCCTGGGCAGGATTGCTGCCAGCTCCTGGTGCATGGCATCTGCTCACTGGGCACTGTGTCAGCAGACATAGGAGAAAGTGAAGAGAGGGGGAAGGGAGGGTGGACTGAGACACGGAGGTACGGAGAGAGAGAGAGCGAGCGAAAGCGAGCGAGGCAAAGACAGACAAGAAAGACCAACAGAAAGAGAGAGAAAAAGAGAGAAAGAAAGAGACAAAAAGAGAGACAAAAAGAGACCGAAAGAAAGAAAGAGAGCAATAGAGGCAAATAGAAGTAGCGGCAGAGTGAGCATATAGAGACGGACAGAGAGAGATAGCGGAAGTGGAATACATGCATGAGAGGGCAGTAACCAAAGGTAAGGGATATAGACAACAGTAAAACGGTATAGATATAGAGAGGACAACCAATAGAGTAGAGAAATACAGAGAGAGCCCTTTGACTCATACATGGGCTCAGTGTGACCAGCTCAGCTCCATGGGGAAGCTTTTATGGGCATACTCCGGCATTAGATCCCATCTTAAACAAATGGCATTTTATGGTGTGTCTAATTATATAATTATACTTTTTGTGAGTTTGATATTCAAATAGTTTCTAATAGGTAAATACACTACATGACCAAAGGTATGTGGACACCTGCTCGTTGAACATCTCATTGCAAAATCATAGGCATTAATATGGCGTTCCAATTCATCCCAAAGGTGTTCGCTGGGGTTGAGTTCAGGGATCTGTGCAGTCCAGTCAAGCTCTTCCACGCCAATTTTGACAAACCATTTATGTATGGACCTGGCTTTGTGCACGGGGGCATTGTCATGCTGAAACAGGAAAGGGCCTTTCCCAAACTGTTGCCAAAAAGTAGGAAGCACAAAATCGTCTAGAATGTAATAGTATGCAAGAGCGTTAAAATTTCCCTTCACTAGAAGTAAGGGGCCAAGTACAAACCATGAAAAATAGCATCGGACCATTACTCTACCAAAATTTAAAGTTGGCACTATTCATTGGGACAGGTAGCGTTCTCCTGTTATCCGCCAAACCCAGATTTGTCCTTCGGACTGCCAATGAAGCGTGATTCATCACTCCAGAGAACACGTTTCCACTGCTCCAGAGTCCAATGGCGGCAAGCTTTACACCACTCCAGCTGACGCTTGGCATTGCGCATGTTGATCTTAGGCGCATGGTGATCTTATATTTGAGATTCTTCAAAGTAGCCACCCTTTGCCTTGATGACAGATTTGCACTCTTCCAATCGTGCAAAGCTGTCATCAAGGCAAAGGGTGGCTACTTTGAAGAATCTCAAATATAAAATATATTTTGATTTGTTTAACACTTTTTTGGTTACTACATGATTCCATGTGTTATTTCATAGGTTTGATGTGTTCACTTTTATTCTACAATGTAGAAAATAGTACAAATAAAGAAAAACACTTGAATGAGTAGGTGTGTCCAAACGTTTGACTGGTACTGAATATCTCAGGAGTAGTTTGGTGAGTTTTCAGAGCAGTGTAATATTATTTCACATTAAATAAGAGCTTGTTAATAAATATCCTCTGTAGTCGAATCAGGATGCGCTAACTACGTTTTATACTTCCTGCCCCCATTTACTGTGATGTCAAATGTTTCATATTTAAAATCAACCGAGTCCTAACAGCCAAATACAAATAGAAAAATGTATATACAGTGCCTTGCGAAAGTATTCGGCCCCCTTGAACTTTGCGACCTTTTGCCACATTTCAGGCTTCAAACATAAAGATATAAAACTGTATTTTTTTGTGAAGAATCAACAACAAGTGGAACACAATCATGAAGTGGAACGACATTTATTGGATATTTCAAACTTTTTTAACAAATCAAAAACGGAAAAATTGGGCGTGCAAAATTATTCAGCCCCCTTAAGTTAATACTTTGTAGCGCCACCTTTTGCTGCGATTACAGCTGTAAGTCGCTTGGGGTATGTCTCTATCAGTTTTGCACATCGAGAGACTGACATTTTTTCCCATTCCTCCTTGCAAAACAGCTCGAGCTCAGTGAGGTTGGATGGAGAGCATTTGTGAACAGCAGTTTTCAGTTCTTTCCACAGATTCTCGATTGGATTCAGGTCTGGACTTTGACTTGGCCATTCTAACACCTGGATATGTTTATTTTTGAACCATTCCATTGTAGATTTTGCTTTATGTTTTGGATCCTTGTCTTGTTGGAAGACAAATCTCCGTCCCAGTCTCAGGTCTTTTGCAGACTCCATCAGGTTTCTTCCAGAATGGTCCTGTATTTGGCTCCATCCATCTTCCCATCAATTTTAACCATCTTCCCTGTCCCTGCTGAAGAAAAGCAGGCCCAAACCATGATGCTGCCACCACCATGTTTGACAGTGGGGATGGTGTGTTCAGGGTGATGAGCTGTGTTGCTTTTACGCCAAACATAATGTTTTGCATTGTTGCCAAAAAGTTCAATTTTGGTTTCATCTGACCAGAGCACCTTCTTCCACATTTTTGGTGTGTCTCCCAGGTGGCTTGTGGCAAACTTTAAACGACACTTTTTATGGATATCTTTAAGAAATGGCTTTCTTCTTGCCACTCTTCCATAAAGGCCAGATTTGTGCAATATACGACTGATTGTTGTCCTATGGACAGAGTCTCCCACCTCAGCTGTAGATCTCTGCAGTTCATCCAGAGTGATCATGGGCCTCTTGGCTGCATCTCTGATCAGTCTTCTCCTTGTATGAGCTGAAAGTTTAGAGGGACGGCCAGGTCTTGGTAGATTTGCAGTGGTCTGATACTCCTTCCATTTCAATATTATCGCTTGCACAGTGCTCATTGGGATGTTTAAAGCTTGGGAAATCTTTTTGTATCCAAATCCGGCTTTAAACTTCTTCACAACAGTATCTCGGACCTGCCTGGTGTGTTCCTTGTTCTTCATGATGCTCTCTGCGCTTTTAACGGAACTCTGAGACTATCACAGTGCAGGTGCATTTATACGGAGACTTGATTACATACAGGTGGATTGTATTTATCATCATTAGTCATTTAGGTCAACATTGGATCATTCAGAGATCCTCACTGAACTTCTGGAGAGAGTTTGATTCACTGAAAGTAAAGGGGCTGAATAATTTTGCACGCCCAATGTTTCAGTTTTTGATTTGTTAAAGTTTGAAATATCCAATAAATGTCGTTCCACTTCATGATTGTGTCCCACTTGTTGTTGATTCTTCACAAAAAAATACAGTTTTATATCTTTATGTTTGAAGCCTGAAATGTGGCAAAAGGTCGCAAAGTTCAAGGGGGCCGAATACTTTTGCAAGGCACTGTATCTTTCTAAAAAAAATTGCCCCAAACACCTGTGATGCAAAAGAAAATGATCATCCTAAAGGTTTTTTTGCCGGGTCTCAGGAGATATAGTAAATGACCTACATACTCCAACACCCAACACTAGCATACCAGAGTAGATTCCATAAGCAGCTTTATAAAGTGCCGGATACCATAAAGCTATAAACACAGGCGAGGAATCCATACAGAGATACCAAGGGTCGTTCTGAATGGCACCCTATTTCCTATATAGTGCCTTGGTCGAAAGTAGTGCACTATGCAGGGAATAGAGTGCCATTTGGTATGCAGCCCCAGTCCAATGATCCAGTCTCCCAGAAGCATCCATTCGTTCCCGAGGGAGAAAATTCCGCCTGATAAATCGCACATGAAACGTGAGAGATATGGACGATTTGTTTGCGTCTCCCAAGAGACACTATCCTCCGGCATTATTTAAGGGCTGAAATGAGATATGGCTGGAGGAGGAAGGCCGAGCAGACAGAGGCATTAATATAGGAATTCCTGTTAGGAGATACATGGGACTGTCTGCTGACGTCGGGTAAAGAAAAAGCCTGTGATTCATCGGAGATATCCAGAAGGAGGAGAGGAAGAGAGGAGTCCAGGAATGCAAATCTAGAACAGGATATGCAAGTGTAAGTCTGGTGTGGGAATGGGGCGTTTAACAAGCGCTTCATGAGGAGTGTGTGACAGATCGACAGATCGGGGCTGAAGATTCAGCCGCTCCTCCTCGGATGCACAGGCCTCTGGTTTAACAGGTGTCTAACTGTCCAGTCAGACAACCTGTCCAGTGGCCTCCCTCTCCTCCATATTTCACTAATCTTTACTGGCCCCAGTAATAAGGTGGAACAGGCCTGGCAGATTCCATAGAGGCTCGCTCCATGTACACTGCATTTTAGGCCTTCTTCCTTCCCTTTGGATTCTTATTTATTTATCTGCTGACAGGAGTGTTGATGAACAGACATCTCTGGATTTTCTTCCCCTGACAGCTTTATTAAGCAGAGGATGGGGCGTATGGGGACTGGTGCTCCATTGCCTGCCTTTGATCATGCAGCGCCCAGGGGATTGACAGGGTGACTGATAGGCCAGAGCCCTCTGGGTTCTGTACATCTCCTTATGGGGCCAGTAGAATCTCAGCGATGGGGCAATGATAAATCCAGACCGGGGGAACGGTTTCGATTTTCACGCCTATGGGAGTCTGGATTTTAATGCCATGTATCACAGTTCCTATTTTAATGCTCCCCAGTAATTCAGAGGAAGGACGTGCTGGCCTTTTCCAAGCAACCCTCCATAATATTTAGCGGTGGCGCTCTGGGGGCAGCACATAGCTGAGCGGGGCTGCGAGGCTGTGGTGTGTGTGTGTGTGTGTGTGTGCGCCATGCCACCCTCTGCGTCTGTCAGAGGAGGAGAAGATGAGTCAGGCGCCTCGCAGACTCACTGGCACCTGGCCACTGTTTGTCCTTTAGGTGTCCTAGTGACCATAATGTCTGCCTGCGCTCACTGAGGGAACACTAAGGCCAGAAACACAGCACGAGCCTGAAGCGTCAATACATCCTCCAGATGTGTGTGTGCGTGTGTGTGTGCATGCATGCTTAGTGTGATGGGAAAGGACACAGCAGGTAGTGTCGGCTAGATGCTTTTCTCATTGCAGGATTCACACTTTCCCCTGCCGTCATTTCCATCACCCACTCTTTCCACTATTCTAAGCATGAACCCTTAAAGCCCTACAGTGTGATTGTGAGTAAAGCCTTCATGGAGAACCGTTAAAAGAAACAACCTTCAAATCCTGGAATCGTCTTGAATGAAATAGTGAAAGTGTGCAAGACTATGGACATCCACTACAATACATCGCTATACGCACTGAGGGAAGCAATCATAACCTAGGGGTCAAAGTACAGTATTGTACTGTAGGTAAGACGGTGTGTTGCTTCTTCGCCCTCGCAAGGCTGTCGCATTCTCTGTGACGAAACGTGTGGCGGGTACATCATGACAGGCGGAGCACACTGAATAAGGGCTGACAGGGTAGCCTAGTGGTTAGAGCGTTGGACTAGTAACTGGAATGTTGCAAGTTCAAACCCCTGACAAGGTACAAATCTGTCGTTCTTCCCCTGAACAGTCAGTTAACCCACTGTTCCTAGGCTGTCATTGAAAATAAGAATTTGTTCTTAACTGACTTGCCTAGTTAAATAATGGTACATTTAAAAATTAAAGGGATATTTTGGCAATGAGGCCATTTATCTACTTTCCCAAGAGTGAGATGAACTAGTGGATACCAGTTTTATGTCTCTTTGTTCAGTATGAAGGAATTTAGAGGTAGTTTCATGAGCCAATGCTAACTAGCGCGATGATTGGAAGTCTGTATCTGCTAGCATCCCTCATCACCCACTTTCTGAGTGCTACGCTCCTTCAGTCTCTGACAGCTGTTCTCCACACCTGAGTGCATAGTGTCAATGCATATGAATTCACTGGCTAAGATACTAAGACCAGTGGAGGCTGCTGAGGGGAGGACGGAGGAATGGAGTAGTATCAACCACGTCTTTGATGCGTTTGATTCCATTCCTTTGACTGTATTCCAGTCATTATTATGATCCATCTTCCCCTCAGCAGCCTCCAATGACTAAGACACACCAGGAGCCAGCCAAAAAAATGTAAACATTTTTTTTTCAACAGATACCTCATAAAATCAATGATCATGCAAATAAGTAAGTTTAACTCTCATTTAGGGCTGACCCCATTTAGTCCACTGGTCGGTTTGGTGGATAGGCTGTTGGTCGACCAAGATTTATTTTGTCCAGCAGTGTCAAATAGAGAACATCATTTCATGGCACACAAGACACTGTTTTGATTTTATGCCTGTCTCAGTGGACTCAACCATTAAGGAGGCCACGGGGATGCCATGGTCCAAGAGAAATGGTGTGGCTAAGACGCACAAGGAATGTAAAAATGGTGTGGCTAAGACGCACAAGGCATGTAAAAATGGTGTGGCTAAGATGCACAAGGCATGTAAAAGCTAAGATGCACAAGGCATGTAAAAATGGTGTGGCTAAGACACACAAGCCATGCAAAA